>NC_062970.1:20401333-20444231 GCF_023119035.1 Salvia hispanica
CTTGTGATTTTGACTTGGATATGATGTCGTACTCTCGAGATTTTGATCGTGATTTATGATACTTTTCTTTCCTCTAATCATCTAGGTTAAGTTGTTGCATTTAATACTCTGATATCTCTTTCAATTCTTTTGGTCAACACTCTTTAAATGAAACCCTAGTCTATGTTTACTTCTTTAGAGTTGGTTTAGGGTAGCAGCCGCCGCATTTATTGTACCCTAGGAGGGCGGGCTGTTACACTTCCCATCTTTGGAAGTTTGCCACATGTGAGTGCATGAATTCAAGGTCTTCCACGAGTTAGTAATGAAAGTGCACTAATAAGCCTTGCTTGATTTGATTGCGTTAATTCATACTTAATCTATTCTTTCATCTTTTGAGGCAATGACGACGTATAGTCCTTGTGCATTCCGTGCATCTATTCTTGTGTCTTTATTGTTTTGTTCGAGGACAAACAAAAATGTAAGTTTGGGGGAGTTGATACGCTCGGATTTTGCACGGTTTTAAGGCCATTATTTGGCCCGTTTTTAAGGTCAAAGTAGCATTACATGTCCATTATTCGCATATTTTATCTATTTTGGTATTTTGACATGTTTTGTGATAAATGTGCATATTTGAGTATAAAAAGGGAGTCAAAACGCTAAGGTAGGAAATCTGGAGCTTCAGGTGGCGTCCGGCGACCACCGCAACACTTCCGGCGACCGCCGGAGCTCATAGGCTGACAAAGACACGCCCGAGACCGCCGGGAAGTGCGTGGCGACTGCCACAAAGAGTCAGAAGCTTCTGGACTACGCGCGGCGACCGCCGGCCAATGTGCGGCGGCCCGCCACAAAAACGCGGCGCGCGATAGCTATCTTTAAACTTAATTTTCCGGCGATCCTAAAGTCCAATCAGGGCTTTCTACTCACCATTCTCTTCATCTTGAAAATATCTTCGAGATGGTACAAGAATAACCTCAATCCGAGTTCTGTGGAGAGAGTTATGGTCATTCTACCAAAGTCGCGCAAAGCTGCCAGCTGCCGTCTAGGCGGAAATTTGAAGAAGGAAAGAAGATATTACCTTGTGAAGTCAAATCTTTTCCTTCTACTATACGGAACGAAAATACATCTTTCCTATTGCTTGGAGGAAACTTATTACCAAATTTAAATCTTTCTCAGGCCTATATATACCACATAACCTCATTCATAGAATTCAACCCTTTCATAGCCCCAAAAAGGGGAGCCTTCATGGCTCCCCCCTCCATTCTCCAACCCTAATTCCTTCATCCATCATTCCATCACCATTCTTGGAGATTGAAGCAAGGCAAAAGGAGCATGGATACTTCAAGATTCATCCTTGGGTTTTGTTTGTTTATTTCATGTCTCGTACTTTAATTATTGTTTTAGTTCATCTGTCTATGGATTGCTAAACTATAGAATTTTGAGGTTTGATAGTATTTGACTTTAATGTAGTTCATTTTATGTTTAATGTTCAGAACTCGTTTCTACTTGATTTTTCTTGAACTTTTGTTCGACTAATTGGTCGTTACCTTGATTATTGTCAATCTTTGATCGATGCTAGCTTTGATTTGTTTATCTTATATGTTCATACAATAATTGTGACATGAGTATTGATTCATGATAGGGAGAGATCGTGGTAAAACTTGAGTCGGATGAACGTAGAACTAATTAAAATAACTAAAGAGTTAGTGAAATCATTATCCTTGAAATTCCTCTATTTGCCTAATTCTATCTTCTTTGCCCTTATTATTTTACTTTATTTAATTTTGTTTAGTTTAAAACCCAAAACTTTTGTTTCTCTATATAGTATTTGACGCTTAGTACATGCTAGCCAGTTGCAATTATATTCTCCGTGTTCGATATCTCGGTACTGACCTTTAGCTATACTAGATCTAGTAATGTATACTTGCAGGTATTTTTAGTGTTAATAAAAAGTGCATCAGGTACCCTAGGGATCAGAGCCCTACGCCTCTCTATAAATAGGAAGCCAAGTGCGAGTAGGAGTGGGGGGGACACACACTTACACAGAGACACATTTAGAAATTCAGCTCTCTTCTAGGGCTGAAATGGTAGCTCATTTTATTTCATATTCCTGAATTCTGTCACGCACGCACTTGGGTTTTAGTTTAGTTTTGGTTGGGTAGTAGTTTTATCAAAATCTTAACTGTGTAACACCGTTCCGAGAAGGAACGAAAATACAATCTTTTCTTTCGTGTGTTTTTTATCCGTTCCGAGAAGGAACAAAAATACAATCTTTTATTTCATGTGTTTTTTATGCTACGATTTACTTTTGGTTGTCGTTGTTTATCGACTTGGATACTTTTGGAAGCTTTTAAAGTTATGATTTCAGTTTACCCAGCGTGTTAAGTTTCTTGACGCATGATCTTGCTTATTTTGAATCTTAGTAGTTGTTTACGATCTGCTCTTTGATTACTGAGAATTTCTGATTGGAAAGTTTGAGGATGTTTAGATCTGGTCGTTTGCAGTATGGTAGAGTAGATCTGAGTATGTTTATGTTGATGGAATGTTTGATAATATCTTATTTAACTTCGGAAGTTGTAGATCTGATAGTTAAATTGTGATTTCTGCATGATTATGGCTTATTTATTTGTTTACGTAGATGCAGTTTAATGTTTAGGGTAGATTTTAAATTACAAGTTTGTTAAGTTAAATTTTTTGAGCCACAAGTGCTCGGAAATGTTCAGATCTAATTATACTTTGTTTCATTTTGAATCTGTGAAGAAGATTTGGTTTTTAGAAAAATTTTACTTTACCGTACGTTTTGCAGGAGACTGACACTCGTTCACTTTATTCTGTTTGGCCATTTTCGGAAATTTCTGTATGAGTCGATCAAGTAGTTTTTAATTCCATTTAGCGAGTGGATCAGTCTAGGTAGCGTAGTCTCACAGTTCATTCAAATCGAGTAGTTAACTTAACCCACCCTGCGAAGCATGGCAGCAGTCATTCTCATTTTGTTCTCAACGAATGTAGAACACATCGTCCTTGTGGGATCGATCCTTACTTCCCTTTACTAATCTATAGTATTGTGGGTTAAGGTTTTGAAAGTCCTGAGTTCCTCCATTTGCGCACGAGATAAGTTGGAATTAACTTAAGTTGATAAGTTTGAATGTTCACCGGATCCTTTCACAGGTATCTGCAGGTGAAGACATACATCGATCAGCTGGATCAGTTTGACCTTCCGATTTGATCAGTCCACAATGACAGGAGAACTCATAAAACAACAACAAGGGATCGAACAATAATCACACTCATTCCACGAGCTTTCACATAGGTAAGCAATTTACAATACATAGGCGAGCAACATAAGGTTCCATGCAACAACAGTACTAAATCAAAGCACTACGGTGACACCATAGTTAAAATGACCATCTAAGCAAGCAATCTGCGGTACATAGGCAAGCAATTTGTGATACATAGACAAGCAACTCGAATATGGTTCCAAGCAATCTGCGATACGAAATTGCAGATAATCATTCAATCTGCGATACATAGGCAAGCAAACCTGCCACGTGGCAGGCTAAGGTTGAATCCACTCCTAAATCTAAGGGTCCTCATGTTAGAGTTTGTATACTAGAAATCACGTTTCAAGTGATTGAATACTGTAAAACTCTTATTTTATTTTCCAAGGAATAAAACAGATTATTTTTGTCATAATGTTGTTATGTTTTACATTTAATGGATGTTAATTGCATGTTTAAATGTATAAGTTAACTTAACAAAGTCTAAGTCTTTGTTTTAGTAGACCGGTAGTGGGCGGCGTCCACTTTACGATGGAATTAGACTATCCATCGTAAAAAGGTTGCAATGTCAGTCCGCATATTTCTAAGCCTTACTGAAATATGATGACATTGGTGTGGTATAGCACTGAACGGATCTAACAGCAAGACTTGTCCTTAGGCTATCTACTGAAAGGCGAGGTCTTGATAAATATTTGTTTCTTAATCAATGCAAGTTAACATTGAGCATACGGTATTGATTATGCATTACTTTGACTTATCAAATGGTGCGGGTTTTTCGTAACCCAATAAACCTGATATATTGGGTAGTGGTGATTAATATCTAGCGGTGCTAGGATTGCTATTATATTGAATCGTGTGCGAGGTGAGTCTCATTTGATAATGTCCTCAAGAGGAGCGCGAAACAAGGCTTTATTATTCGGAACCTAGCTAGTTGGAGTTTAATTACTCTATGAATAATAAATAAGCATTTCCAGTTAAGCTTATATTAAATTGTGGGTTCAATTTAATTAGTAAAAAGTAAATTGGATGAGCCCATATCCAAAACCTTCCATAGATCTCTGTCTGGGCCCAAAAGGAACTTAATATAAATAGGAGAATAAAGGAGACAGAATAATCACAATTTTTATTCTTAAAATTTTCAAAAATTTCGCCCCCCTCATATTGAGCTGGTCGAATTTCCTTCTCCTCCGTGGAGTAGTTTTTCTGTCTCTTTTATTTAAGTCCTAGTATTCCGGTGAGATCACCCTACACTGATATTGGAGTACAATTCGGGAACCAGAGAGAAGATCCGTGGTCTAGTATTCAAAGCATCACGTGGAGAAGTCACTAGCCATCATCAATTCTTTGGAGAATTAATAAGGTATTATTTCTGCTCCGTAGAAAAGCATGTTTTAGGTTTCAATTGCACTTAAAGCATGATTAATTCAAGTTATGAGCATGATACAAGTAAGAATTACGAGAATAGATTTTATCTAAATAATCTGCTAAATAGATCCGATTTTTATGTGATTATAATTCATGCACGCTTCCGCTGCCAGCTCCTTCACCTCATTGGTGGTAGGTTTTCATTTTAATTTGGGTTGTCATTTTAGTATAACCTATATATCGCAGATTGCTTGGAACCATATGATGAGTTGCTTGGCTATGTATCACATATTGATAGCATATGTACCGCGGATTGCTTGCTTACATGGTAATTTTATCTATAGTGTCACCATAGTGCTCTTATTTCGTATCGCAGATTGATTGGAACCGTATGCCGAGTTGCTAGCCTACGTATCGTAGATTGCTTGTTTATGTATCGCAGATTGTTTGCTTAGGTTGTCAAGTTGTCGTTTTAACTATGGCATCACCATAACACACCCTTATATATATATGTATATATATATATATAGGAATGTGTTAATATGACAACCATCTTTATTGTAACACCATACCACCATTTTAGGCCATTGGATCTGAAAATCGTGTGCTTGTCATGCTGCCACGTGTAAAAACACGGAGGGGTAAAATAGGAAATTTCTAATTTTACGTTACCAGATTGCAGTGCTGTTCATTGAACATTGCAGTCTTACCATAACAATATTGCAGTTTACCACGACTGCAATATCTAATAAGGTAGACTGCAATATCTAATACAGTAGACTGCAAACCCATGTTTTTTCACGAAACTTAATCCTAGGCGTCCATAAATGAGATCTAACGGACTATATTGGTGGTATGGTGTTATCCTAACTATGGTGGCACCCAGTGCACCCCTATATAGGAGAGTGTTAGGGTGCCACCACCCCTTAAAATAACAACATACCACCATTCCTAGCCAATCATTTGTACATGTGGACGAATAATAATCTGCCACGTGGCCAGAAAAAAAAAATTTCAAGGATAAAAAAAGACGGCCAACAATATTTAATACCTTATACAACAATTTTTCTTGAAGAGCAATATCCAACACGTTAGACAGCAATCTATAGATTGTTGTCTACCGTATTAAATATTGTTGTGTAGCATTTATAATATTGTTGTATAAGTGGTGTCACAGTGTCATTTTAAGAGGAGTTGTCATTTTAACACAAACCTATACACACACAAACCTAAACTAGATTTAAATACAGAAACGCAGAATAATATCATGCGTAGGGAATTTGTAGGTCATAGTTAGTTTATTTTTAGGTCATGCTAACAAAGCATGATGTAAAATGATCTTAACATGACATTAAAACAAAATCTTATAATATGACCTAAACCTGCTTAATTATGACCTTCCGTGTTTTTGGTTAATTATTAACCATTAGATCATCTAATCCTAGGGCCAAGATTTGGGCTGCATTTCTGGATTTAAATGCATACTTGTTTTGATCATCTCCCTATATATATATATATATATATATATATATATATATATATATATATATAGGGTGCGTTAAAATGACAAGACTCTTAAAATGACATCGTGACACCACGCTAGACCGCAATATTATAAACGCTAGACGCAATATCCAATACACTAGCGTATTGGATATTTTGCACTGTTTTAAGGCCATTATTTGGTCCATTTTTTATGTCAAAGAAAATATTTTAGTCTAGCGTATTGATACGCTCGGATTTTGCACTGTTTTAAGGCCATTATTTGGTCCATTTTTTATGTCAAAGTCACTCTACACGTCCATTATTTGCATATTTTGTCTATTTTGGAGTCAGACGGCGACCGGCGACCGCCGCGGATGTGTGCGGCGACCGCCGGCGCCCAGCGGGTAGATCAATGCAGCGGGCCGCCTCGTAAAAATGTGCTCGGAAGAGAAGTCTCGTCTGGCGACCGCCGAAAGATGTGCGGCGGTCCGCCGCCGAGGGAACAGACTCTCTGGACTTCACTGGTGCAAGGAGTTGGAGCAGGATTTCAAGAACATCAAGAACGACAAGGATTCAACCTACGGGTTTTATTTGCTTTAGTTTTATGTTCAAATTGTCTTCTCTTCAATCTATGTTTTTAGCTTATTCAATTATGTGTAAGTAAACTCATAGGATTCTAGGGATGTGTTAGTAACGACTTTGGTTATACAAGTTCCGTTTTCTATTTAATATCCGTTTTGTTTTTACTTTGTTTCTTCCCTAAGTTAATCTTGATGCTTCATGATTGAGTGACACAATCGTGTATGATTTAATATAACTTGCTTCATAACTGTGACATAGTTCTAGCGAGTTAGGTCCACTTAGTAGACACTACAGCTAGCTTCCTTTAAAACGGCATTATTAATTGAGAGTGAGGACTTTTCAAGGGTCTTAGGAGCTTTTTGGAGTTACGTGTTAGGATTGACAACCCTAATCTTGTAATCAACGTTTGTTTCGCATGAGCATAATCTAGGTGACTCGTTCTATCAAAGTAATAACTGTGCTAGGGTATTGTAGTTGGAATTTTGTATAACCATAACTGTGAACACACATCCCTGGGATTCCCTTATCTATATTTTCTTTCTCTTGATTTATTTGCATTTTATTTGATCTATGCTCTTATTTGCTTTTAGTTTTCCAAAAGTTTTCAAAATCCAAATGTTTTTCCAAATAGTAATTGAGTCTCAGTAGAGGATAGACACTTTTTGTTCGTCTTCCCCGTGTTCGATATCCGGTACTGACCTTTAGCTATACTATATATACTCTGTATACTTGCAGGTTTATTTTGTGCTAATAAAAAGTGCATCAAGTTTTTGGCGCCGTTGCCGGGGAAGACAATTCACTTTGGAGTGATATCTTCAAACGGATAATTTTGCTACTTTGGGCTTTAATCTCTTTCAGTTTTTTTAATTTTAGTTTTATTTCGTTTTTGTTTATGGTTCTTGTAAGATTTGTATGCGAACGCGCTCTAGGAAGGACAGCCTAGAAACGCTCGATTTAGAACTTGAGAGAACTCGTAGGAAAATAAGAAGTGAAAAAGGATCAGGAACAATGGGTGACCGAACGGACATCGAGAAACTGCAGGAAATGGTGAAGCTACTGATGGATGAGAGAGATGCGGAAAGGGCGGCCCGGGAGGCCTTGGAAAAGAAGAATCAGGAGATACAACCCGTGATGAACATGTTCCAATCATGAGAATATGATTACCTTTTCCGAAGGACCTCGTATTGAAGCTAATAATTTCGAGTTACGCATGCCCCTTATTCCAAGGGTTGAGCAATCTCCTTTTCCAGGTAGGGCCACAGAAGACGCGAACCGCCATCTCTCCCAATTTGTGGAGATCGCAAACACTCTCAAATTGAACGGTGTCGACGACGACGCCATAAGGGTAAGACTCTTTCCCTTTTCATTAACTGATTCTGCTAAAGAGTGGTTTGAATGTATGCCCATAGAAAAGGTCTCCACATGGAAGGACATTGTAGCTGCCTTCCTCGACAAGTATTATCCGCCAGGCACAATTTTACTACTTTATTTTTTTTTTCAAATTGATTAGTTGTCTTTTGTTGCTTTTATTTATGTTTTAGGGTAGATTTGCATTGCTTTAGACCTCCGTGAGTTGCATTGGTTTGGTTGTTGTGGAATTGAATTTGAACTTGTTCGAATTCTCGTTTCTTGGGGTAAAGACTAGTTGTTAATGATAAAAACATCATCCATCTTATAAACCATCATGGTCTTTGACTTAAGAGTTTGAGTGATAGGAGCATAAGTTACGAATTGTTTGTTTGCCTTGATTCATGGTATTACCCGAGTGAGATTTGAGCCAAAACTTTGGCTCTGTGTGATTTTATCATATGCTTGTTGTTGTTTCTAGAACTTGCTCCTAATCATATTAAGTTTACATAGTGAATGTGAATTTAGGAGATGACGTTAGGCATTCTTTGTTTTCCCCTTCACAAGTGTATATATTTTTGTCTTAGTCCCTAGTTAGCCCTCCTAGCCTAAAAAGTGTCCCAATGTCAAATAATTGTTAAGTCACCGTCAAGAGTGATAAGCCTACAAATTTGGAAGCACATATGGGGAGTTGTAAAAAAAAATTAATGGAGGTATTAGCTAGACTTTTCGTAGGATTATTGTCCCTACTTTTGCAGGTGGCAATAATATTAGAAAATCAGCTTCACAAAATTTGGCATGTCCAACCGATGGAAACCGTATACAACGCACTTGTTGTAATCATCACTTAGATATTTTGTATGCTTTTTGCATAATTATCACATAAGTAGATAAAGCAGATAATCCACTTAAAAATAGATAAACACCAAATAAACAGATAAATCCATTTAATGCATGGCATTTAAACACACGGGATAATTATCGACAATTATTTAATCTAGTCAAGGGAGAATCAATTAAATAATTAAGTTTTATATTGGATCATAATTATCCAAATTTATTTAGGATTTATGAAGATGGAGTTAACTATCTAAATCCATTTAGGATTATTCAAGATTTTATTTCGATAAAATCAAATCCTACAATTCAAGATAACGTTGATCTAAGATTATCATTATTTAAAACGTATTAGGATATTACTAGATAGAAACATTTCCATCATAATCCTTAACATAAATAAAATCCAATCAACCAAGATTTATACAAATCTTAAATCTATTTAGATTAGACATCATGAATATATCTAACATTACTTAGGATTTCTTAGATAAACAAATTTATCTAAATCCAATTAAATAAGGATTTTCTTATATATCATTAACATCCTAATCTATCTAGGACATACATCCAAAAGATAAGGATAACTTGGATTAATACTCATTTAATCCATCTAAGATTTGTCTTAATAGAATTAAATCTATTCAAATCCATAGGATAAAATAAATTAATATAAATGTTTATCCTAATTCATCTAAGATTTATCTTGGATTAAATCCATATAAATCCATAGAATACGATAATATTATATTATAATTGTTCAAATTTATCCAAGATTTATCTAGGAACAAATCCATACAAATCTATAAGATAAGAATAAAATATTATATTATCACTATCCAAATCCATCTAGAATTTATCTATGAATAAATTCATATAAACTCATAGGATAGGAATAAAATAATATTTTTATTATCTAAATCCAACTAAGATTTGTCTAGGAATAAATCCATACAAATCCATAGAATATAGATAAAAATTAGATTGTCATTGTCCAAATTTAACTAGGATTCATCTAGGAATTAAATCCATACAAATCCATAAAATAAGGATAAAATCTATAATTAATCCATGATTTAATACAAAATCAAATCTTATATAATATATAAAATTCACAAAAGATATATTCAAATCTTATTTCCAAATTAATATTGAATACTTTCCAAAAATAATTCTAAGGGTTAGGAAACCCTAATTTAAATTTGGAAAGCGAAGTCACGAGATGAGACGATTCTTCGTGGCACATAGGGAAAACCCTAATCTAGCGCTATCGTTCTCCCACTCGAAATTCGCCGCTACTGCCTGCGTGACGATGTCGCTGCTGCGTCGTTCTCGTCACCGCTGCACGCGCCCGACCCTTGGGCTCCCACTCGAACAAAAACTGCTGTTGCTCGGAGACGTCGCTGCTGTCACAAAATCGTGCCCAACCCAGCCATCTCCGTCGACGTTCGAGCCCGGGAAACCCTCTCCGTCCAGGTTTGCTGCTGTGACGCTGCCCGCGCAGCGGCTGCCGCACATGTCGCCGCCAGCCCGCCGCTGCTGATGCGCAGCCACCTTCACGGTGCTGCTTCTAACGCGTACAGCCGTCGGGGATGACTCCAAATTGCCTCCGAATTAATTCGATTCAAGGTTCACGCAAAAGAAAAATATTTGCCTACATGTGAAGTCATCAGCAATTTGATTCATGTGAAATCATTACGTAATTGGAGTTATCAAAGGAATGTAATCATTACTCAATTATTATATATAAACTAGATTTACATTCCTCCGTCAAAGTTGTTTTCGTTCTTTTATGTACGGACTTTGTTTCCATATGAAATATCATATATACAACGAACATAAAACGAAAAATAATTGCATTCAAGCAATTCACGTAACATGAAATTAATCCATATAATTAGAGCTAAAAATTGGCTCTGATACCAATTGCTGGGGTTTATTGCCCCTTGCACAGCGGAAGACTTGTACAAAACAAATAAATCAGACGTAGGATCTATTTGACCGATTATGCGATTAATCAATTCACATATTATACAGATAATTGCATGCTAGAACGCAAATAATTCATGTTCAAAGAAAGTAAATCCTAAAACATGAATTCTACGGTTTAGAGTTACCGATTTGATTCTCCAAAGAATCGTCGATTGCTCGCGCCTTCTCCACGTGATGATCTTCAATACTAGACCACGGATCTTCTCTCTGGTTCCCGAACTGTATCTCGATATCAGGGTGGGCTGATCTTATCAAAATACTAGGACTCGAATAAAGATGACAGAAGAAATCCTTCTCCAATTAGGAGAGAAATTCGAACTCCTCTAGGTAAAGGGGGACGAAAATTATGAATAATAATAATGAATGATTTATGTCTCCTTTATTCTCCTATTTATATTAAGTTCCTTTTGGGCCCAGACAGGGATCTATGGAAGGTTTTGGATATGGGCTCGCCCAATTAGCTTTTTACTAATTAAATTGAACCCACAATTTAATACAAGCTTATATTGGAATATTACGAGCAGCCACTACAGAAGTAATATTGAACTCTCCCCATCCAAATCCGAAATTACAAGTAATCCGGGTTTCCACTTTGTTTATTATTTATTTCCGCGCTTAAGATATAAATGTCTATTAATTAATTAATGTCTGCTATGGACTTAATTAAGTAACATCTTATTAATTCCAAGAGTAGACTTAGCAAGAAACATTATTTATTATTCATAGAGTAATAAAACTCCCACTGGCCAGTTTTCCTAATAATAAAACCTTGTTCGAGCTCCTCTTGAGGACATTATCAAACGAGACTCACCTTGCGCACGTTTCAACATAATAGCAATCCTAGCACCGCTAGATATTAATCACCACTACCCAATATATCGGGATTATTGGGTTGCGAAAAACCCGCACCATTTGATAAGTCAAAGTAGTGCATAATCAATACCGTATGCTCAATGCTAACATATGTAGATTAAGAAATAGTATTTCATCAAGACCTAGTCTTTCAAGTAGATAGCATAAAGACACGTCTTCTTGCTTGTTAGATCCGTTCAGTAGTATACCACACCAATGTCATCTTATTTCAGTAAGGCTTAGAAATATGCGGACTGACATTGCAACCTTTCACGATAGGTAGCCAAAGCCTATCTAGGTTGTGAAATTCTTCTTTTTCTTTTGCAAAGCATTGCATAGATCTGACCGTGTTACCTTAAAGTGGACGACGCCCACAACCGGTCTACTAAGCAAAAGACTTAGACTTTGTTTACTTCTTATGCATTTAAATGTTTGTAAAACATCTTATAAATGCACAAACAAACACAATGTAATAATAATAGTGATTCTATTCGTGCGAGACTGCTCGAATCATACTGAATCGAGTTAAAAGTGGATTGTAGAGTTTTACGTATACAAGCAAGATTCTATTCGCGTGAAACTTGCTCGAAACATGCTTTTCAGTATACCAAACCTAACAGATCAAGACATCAACAACTTCATGAATGATGCTCTTGATCATCATCATTGTGATGACATAGTCAGCCATGAGAATGTTCCATTTCATGTAGTTGGAAGAGGTGTGCCTAAGACCAACGACTCCACAAAGAAGAAACTTAGTTGGTTGCGCTCTCAAATTATTGGCGCCACGGCCGAATTCGAAACTACCTTTGGTCGGCGCCACCTCACTTACGCCGATCACACTGCTTCCGGTCGCCCCCTCCACTACATTGAGAACTATGTTACAACCAAATTACTTCCCTTCTATGGTATGTACATCAATAATCATGGATAGATCATAAAACCTTAATTAATCAATGAGAGTGAATTCTTTTTGGTTGCAAATACAAGATTAGGGTAGATAAGTAGGGTTCGCTAAAACAAAGTTAGAGTGTATAATTTTAAATTATTATCTTAGTGATAGATAGTAACTACTTATGCAAATTTGTAAATTCAATAGTCGGAGATAATTTTTAATTGTTATCTCAGCGATATACTTATATAGTAACTACTTGTACAAAATTGTAAATATAGGACACTTTAAAATCCATGGTGGAATTCCTTTATATCACATCATGAGATAATATTACTATATTAATATGATATGATAATATTACATTCATCTATAAAAAATTACTTTATATTAGCATAGTGGATCAAACAAGTTTTAACATATTAGTAGTGGAAATTGGAACATAGACTGATAATAAAAAAATAGAAACTAATTTTAATAGCCATCTTATAAAATGAAAATATAACTATTTTTCATAGGAAGTCGTATACGTATTTGAAAGCAAAATGAGTTGTTTTTACGATTAGGCAACACTCACACGAGCGACAGCTATGTCGGATACAACACCACAAAGATGGTGCACAACGCGAAAAGCTACGTGAAGAGATGCTTAGGAGGCGGAGAAGAAGACACCATAATATTCTGCGGGTCGGGCTCCACGGCTGCGATCAAACGCCTCCAAGAAGTCATGGGAATCGCCGTTCCTTCCATTCTAAGGGAGAGTGTTTTAAAATGCTTAAGCGACAAAGAGATATGGGTGGTCTTCGTAGGGCCCTATGAGCTCCATTCCAACCTTCTCTCCTGGCGGCAAAGCCTCACCGAGGTGGTGGAGATCGGCTTCGACCGCCACGGACACATCGACATGGAGGCTCTGACCAACAACCTTAGTCTCTTCAAGAATCAAAATCGCCAAATGCTCAGGTCTTTCTCCGCTTGTAGCAATGTCACAGGAATCGTTACCGACACCCGCGCCATCGCCCGCCTCCTCCACCAATACGGAGTGTTCGCATGTTTCGACTTTGCTGCCAGGTCAATAATTCATCTTTTATGGAATACTATAATTTTAGAGGTGGATTGCATCGTACATTAATCACTCTTCCACTAGACTGTGGTTACTATGTATTTATTTTATTTATGAATTATGTATCTTTGATGCAGTGGACCGTATACAAAGATTGAGATTAGATCGAGCAAAACAGATAGATACGATGCAATATTCTTGATATTATAAAAAATAAAATGTAGCGGCGGAATTTCCGCCACTGCCAGATTATTTCGGCCATTGTTTTACAAATATGAAATTAAATTAGGGCTCAATTAGATTTACACTTACACATTCAATTCACTGCACCGCCCTAAATTCTCCCAGCCGTTCCCGTAGCCATTCCATCCTGCCACCGCCGTTCGCCGCAGTCGCCGCTCCAGATCCGCCACCGCCGTACGCCGCATTCGCCGCTCCGGATCCGCAACCGCCGTTCGCCGCATTCGCCACTCCAGATCCGTCACCGCCGTTCGCCGCAGTCGCCGCTCAAGGTCTACCGCCGCAGTCGCTGCTCCAGCACCGCCGTCGCCACTTCATCCCCTTCGCCTCCGTCGCCACTCCAGCCCTGCTCCGCCCCGTCGTTGTCGCTCCAGCCTTGCTCCAGCCAAGGTCTCAGTCTTCTCCCTTCTTCTTTCAATTTGTCGTGTGTTTGACCTAATTAACATTATTGGTTAGATTGAGCCTCCAAATCATAAGTTTAGGATGTAGCTATCAATAATCTAATAGCTTCAAATGCCACATTGGTTGTTCCTAACAGGTATTATCATTTTCCCTTTTGTGCAATTATAGCTTCTTTAAGCTAGTCTATTCCTAATGATGCTTGTTTGTGTTAAGGTGTTAAAATGCTATCACTTTTAGTTTGAGGAGAAGCTTGAGGGCGTTTGCGTTGATTATGCAAAGAGCATTTGGAGGAAGCCGGAATCGGTTGATTCTCCACAGAGGTTCGTGTGTGCGAACCATTTTGAATTCATTGTGGTTTGTTGATATTATTGATTGTTGAATTTTTTCTACATTTTGATAGAACTAGCCATGGAATTATATGGAGTATATCATATTTATGAATGATAGTATGTTTATATCAATTGGTCTATGTGATGATGCATACAGAAGTCTTGATTCATTATGCTGAATGTGCTGGCAGATTAACATATGCTTGTAGTTTGTGTTGCTCAGTACAATATGCGTACTCCTCATTTCTTCTCCCATGCACTATGTGTTGTGTGTGTGTTTTTCTCTTCTTCTTTCTTGAGTTATATCAGTGTGTGTTGTGTGTGGACATGTTTATACTTTTGTAAGTTTTGGTGATGAATAAGTGGTGTGTGTGTATGGTGAAGTATGCGTGTGTCTATTATATTTTTATGGAGAAAGTTTGCACGTTTTATTCACCATGTTATCATTCACATTAAAGCATTACCATAAATTAATTACTGAATTAAAATCTTAGACTTACTCTCAACCTATTAAAGAAAAAGTGAAAAAGTGAATATAGGATTTATATACTATAATCTTTGATACTAAATCTCTAGGTGCTTTTCAAAGACAGTGTTTCTGCCTAAATTTGTACAGATAAACTTGCCACTAATCTGAACAAGTCCAAAGATTAATCCATTTTGAAATTAGTGAAGTTGCAATAATTTGGTGGATGCGATATGATGAGGGAGATAATACCACATTAAATCATGGTTTATAAGGTTTTAACTACCTTCCAGCTATATAGATATGGCTGATTTTTTCTTCTTGATGTAAACGAAAGAGCATCTGCTTATATTATTCTAAACTTCATTAGGTAAGACCCATCTTCATCAAGTAAATATCCATTGAGAATGTGGAATGAATAAATACAGTGACTTTTTATTACTAAGAATGAATAAATAAATACAGTGAATTTTTACTCGGAAGTGGAGACCATTTTTACGAGTGAAATCAGTTTGAATGTTCATTTGCTTTCTGCTGCTGTTTTTTTTCCTTTGCTTTTTCTTTCTTTATTCTATTATTCCCCCAATTTTTTTAATGATGCATGTATTAAATATAAATACAGTGAATTTTTATTAATAAGAATGAATAAATAAACATAAAATTTTCGTTCATCCTTTATTAGTTCATATGTTATTTATGAAATTTACTCATATTTATTCATATATCAAATCTGGTGAACATGAGTAATATGCATAAATTTGAATATATATACATTAATTTTATTATTGAGATATTAAAAAATAGGTATTAAACTTTCGCTCTTAATGAAGTTCGGATCTTACTTTATTCGCTCACCTGTTATTCATGAAATTTATGTGTTTATTCATGTGTAATTCATATCCATCTTCGATTGATATGACTGACTTTTTTATCTTATGTTTCAGCCCCTTTTCATGGAATTATAATGCACTTGCTTATTATCATGTATTTTGTGTCTGAGTGATAACTGAAAAGAATGAAATCTGACTTTGCAATCTCTGAATATCTCAGACGACTTATTAATCAGGGATAAATAATTTGTCTGATAATAGGTTGTTGAAGTTTTACTTAGACTGGAAGTGGTAATTAGAGAATCCTAAATTTGGTAATTTATTAGCCAACATATACAGAATGATTTGGTTGATTAATATGATGGATTTTTGAAATCAGCCTTGTCTAGCTCTGTAGGATTCATAGGTTTGATTTTTATGCTATTAGATTCTTTTGATTAAAATATTCAAGTTTAGGTTAATTACCCTTTAATATCATTGGCAAACACTAGTTTTAATGCTAATGTGTATGTGTGTGGCTTCAGGAGGCGGCTCAAAGATGAACAGATAATTTTGATCCAAGATTTGGAAAGGAAAGAGACGAAGTTCATGGGACTGGGAAGAACAAGATTATAGATGATAAATTTGCCAAAAACCCCACTATTTTGTAGACTTAGAAGCTACATTTTGTTATTTAAATTTGCACCACTAAGTTTTAGAATTTGCACTGATGCTCAATATTATTAAACGTTGGTGTTATGAGTAATATATGAGTATTGATGTATCTATTGTTATTTTTACTACGAAAAATCTATTGATCTGTTGAAAAATTATCATAATAGGTGGATAAATAATAAAATAAATATAATCAAAATCTGTGAAAAACTTTAGTGGCGGATCCATTTTGCCATTAAATAGCAGTATATGTAGTGGCTTAATAGTGACGGAACAGTGGCGGAATTCAGTGGCGGAAATAGTTTCCGCCACTAATAATGGCGCCCCAAATCCGCCACTAATCAGTGGGGGCGGACAATTTTCCGTGGGTAATCCGCCACTAAACAGCAGTGGCGGAAAATTTCCGCCACTGATATTTTAGCGGCGAATATATTGCCGCGGTTCTGTTCCGCCACTAAATCCGCCACTAACACCTTTAGTGACGGAAAATTGCTATGTACTGGCGGATATTTCCGCCACTAAAATGCGTTTTTTTTGCAGTATTGCAAAAATTCTGAAACTTTGTGTTTTATCATTTAAATTTTGAAATGTATGAACAAACCAAAATTTGACAAAAAAAAAATCGTGATTTATTTAGCTTTTTTTTCTATTATAGAAATTTGAATGTATTATTATTATAATAGTAAGAGATCCTAATATCACTTAAGATTGAAAATTTTGAACTCAAATGGGTCACTAATTCACTATAATCATTTATTGCGCAGTTAACCATTTTTTTTAGGTAGGACGCGATTTACTTTTATTAATTAGTAAGTGACCAATACTATTATAGATACACATATAAACTATGAAGTGGGTAGTAGCCTATTAATTAATAACTAGTTTTAACCCACGCGCACTATGCGCGACTTAGAATATTTCGTACTATTATTTTGATATTATGAATAAATAAAATAAAATAAGTGACAATATCATTACATAAGATTAAAAAATAAAATAAGTGACAATAAATAAAACAATAATTCATAAGTTATGGAAATTTTTTTTCCTATTTGTAAACTACCTTAAAAGTACATTAATAAGAATAGCAAAATAAAGAAAATAAATAGTAAAACAAAAACCAAACACTCACTATCAGCGCGCATTGCAACTCCTCTCCCTGCTTATTTATTATACACGAAAGGCCGAAACTATCGTTGACTCTTTCCCTCGGCCTTATTTTCTTCTCTAGTCTCCAATTTGATAATTATGTACGTGCGCATATAGAATATGATATTTTATATTCTTCGTCTTCTTTCCTCCCTTTCGCCATTTTGTTGACTTTGAGTATTTTCTTTGCATGAAACCTATCGAATTATCGTTGACTCTTTACCCCAACTTTATTCTCCTCCTTAATCTCCAAACTAATGATTTATGTAGTGAGAAAAAAATTGGGATATTTTATGTTCTTCATCTTCTTTGCTCCCTTGTTCCATTTTGCTGACTTTGGATGTTTTTTTTGCATGAAACCTATGAAAGTAGGCGACGAACGTACAATTTCAGCTTCAAAATATTACAGATAGTTAGCTTCTGCGATTTCTTTATTTGAGAAAAAATCACTATTATAGCTAAGATGAAAAATATTCAAACAAAATTAAAAAAAACAAAAAATAATAACAATAAAAAAAAACTTAATTATGAACTAAAACATTCAAATAGAGAATGGTCCTCAAAATAAGATTTAAAAGTGCTATTTTCTTTTCACCTTCTCTTACACAACCCTCTCTCCACAACTTCCGACTCGCGTCTTCGGTTCTTCGCCTTTTACAGGACTATATCTTCACCGCCTCCGTCTCCATTAACTGTTGCAAAAGAGCTCCCGTCGTCGATCGCTGAAGTTGAATCCTTTGAGGAGCAATTTTGAAATTTATCTAATGTTTGCTTTGAAAAGATAATTCTACAATGAAAGAACA
This sequence comes from Salvia hispanica, assembly GCF_023119035.1. NCBI lineage: Eukaryota > Viridiplantae > Streptophyta > Magnoliopsida > Lamiales > Lamiaceae > Salvia > Salvia hispanica. The sequence goes on from NC_062970.1 coordinate 20,419,873, forward strand.
TGTATTTATAGATAAAAACTTAAGGCTACCAATAATCCTAGAAACAAAAATGCATTTGTTTAGGTAATCCATAATAATTAAAATGAATATTAATTTATGATTTAATCAATTGGATACATTTAGTCATAGATTTGAAAAGTCAAAAAACGCATAGAAAACTCCTCATAAATCATTAAATAGAATTATTTAGTATACTATAATCACATTATAATCGGCCGTTACATATGAGGTTACATTATATTATTAATGGTATTACTTCAAAAGTCTATCAATTTTAATCTTTTCCCCCAACCATCGGCAGTTACATATTCCTACATTATTTTAATTATTTTATAAATGACATTTACTTTAGGGAGTCATTATGTGATTTTAATAAAACGTTATGTAACATTTTATAACCATCACCCAAAATTTCTAAATTTCAAGATATTGCCCAAAACTTATATATAATTCAAATAATGACCAAAACTCGTCTTTTATATATGTATAGATTTAATCACCTTGGCAAAATAATTGTAGCATGCATTTTTGTGAATCAGGACACCCTATACCTAGACGATATAGAAGAAAGAGAAGACGCTGGAACTCCACAAAACATCCAAAAAGTAAGAGCTGGCTTAGCTTTTTGAATCAAAGATTTCATAGGTTATAAAGCCATAGAGATGTTAGAGAAAACACAGATTGAGAAAGCAGTGCAACGATTGATTAGCAATCCCAACATTGTGATATTAGGCAGCACTGTTGTGAAGAGACAAGCCATCTTATCTTTCCGCGTACATACTTCATCCCCGAGCAAGAGCAGAGGCAAGCCTCTCAATGGCTCTTTCGTCGCAAAGCTTCTTAATGACCACTTCGGCATTCAAGCCCGCGGAGGCTGCACCTGTGCCGGCTCCTACGCTCACACTTTACTCAATCTTGAAGAGCACTGCTCGCTTGCCATGAGATCCTTCATCAAAGAGGTGATTTACTCAGATAGTCTATGTTTTTCATTTATTAGAATACCTTGATTTTCCTTGTCTTATACTATAATTAATGAAGTCTTATATTGTTGGCTTGAAATTTGCAAACGTATACTACATTGGAGAATAAAGGAAGTTGGAAGCACTATACCTAGTTATTGTAACCCCAATTAGTTTGAGACATTTTGATAGTGACACAAAAACAAATACGTAAAGGCTTGGTCCAAAACGGACTATATTAAACTAATATGTGATCTCAGAGTTCAGGTGGCTTGGGTCGAGGACTTGGGTTGAAGTCAGGCCCAGGATGACTCGGGGTAGAGTTGGACCTTTTATGACTGGATGTGTCGACTGCATTCAATATGTGGTATAGGATTAAAGAGAGGTTTGTTGAGTTGCAAACTCATACCCACATCGGGAATGAGGAAAGTTTGAAGCAATATATAAATGATGTCCAACCCAATTAGTTTGAGGTCATTTGAGAGTGACCCAAAAACAAATACTTCATCTGTCCCTTAAAAATAGAAATTATTTCCAGTTTGAGTCGTCTCTTAAAAGATAGAAACTTTCTAAACTTTACCACTTCTTCTCTTTTACTTTACCAATTGTGCATTAAAACACATGTCATTTTAAGAGTTTCTATTTTGCAAGGACGGAGGTAGTATATGCGGTTTGGCCCAAAGTGAACAATATCAAACTAATGTGTAGTCTAGTAGTATGCGATTCTAACATATATACATATATAATGTTTTCTCTCTTTGATGTAGGGATTGTTAGGTTTGGTATTCTGAAAAGCATGTTTCGAGCAAGTTTCGCGCGAATAGAATCTTGCTTGTATACGTAAAACTCTACAATCCACTTTTAACCCGATTCAGTATTATTCGAGCAGTCTCGCACGAATAGAATCACTATTATTATTACATTGTGTTTGCTTGTGCATTTATAAGATGTTTTACAAACATTTAAATGCATAAGAAGTAAACAAAGTCTAAGTCTTTTGCTTAGTAGACCGGTTGTGGGCGTCGTCCACTTTAAGGTAACACGGTCAGATCTATGCAATGCTTTGCAAAAGAAAAAGAAGAATTTCACAACCTAGATAGGGTTTGGCTACCTATCGTGAAAGGTTGCAATGTCAGTCCGCATATTTCTAAGCCTTACTGAAATAAGATGACATTGGTGTGGTAGCACTAAACGGATCTAACAGCAAGACGTGTCTTTATGCTATCTACTGAAAGACTAGGTCTTGATAAAATACTATTTCTTAATCTACATATGTTAGCATTGAGCATACGGTATTGATTATGCACTACTTTGACTTATCAAATGGTGCGGGTTTTTCGCAACCCAATAATCTTGATATATTGGGTAGTGGTGATTAATATCTAGCGGTGCTAGGATTGCTATAATGTTGAAACGTGCGTGAGGTGAGTCTCGTTTGATAATGTCCTCAAGAGGAGCTCGAACAAGGTTTTATTATTCGGAAAACTGGCCAGTTGGAGTTTTATTACTCTATGAATAATAAATAAATGTTTCTTGCTAAGTCCACTCTTGGAATTAATAAGATATTAATTAATTAAGTCCATAGCAGACATTAATTAATTAGTGGACATTTATATCTTAAGCGCGGGAAATAAATAATAAATAAAGTGGAAACCCGGATTACTTGTAATTTCGGATTTGGATGGGGAGAGTTCAATATTACTTCTGTAGTGGCTGCTCGTAATATTCCAATATAAGCTTGTATTAAATTGTGGGTTCAATTTAATTAGTAAAAAGCTAATTGGGGGAGCCTATATCCAAAACCTTCCATAGATTCCTGTCTGGGCCCAAAAGGAATTTAATATAAACAGGAGAATAAAGGAGACATAAATCATTCATTATTATTATTCATAATTTTCGTCCCCCTCTACCTAGAGGAGTTCGAATTTCTCTCCTAATTGGAGAAGGATTTCTTCTGTCTTCTTTATTCGAGTCCTAGTATTTTGATGAGATCAGCCCACTCTGATATTGAGATACAGTTCGGGAACCAGAGAGAAGATTCGTGATCTAATATTGAAGATCATCGTGGAGAAGGCGCGAGCAATCGACGATTCTTTGGAGAATCAAATTGGTAACTCTAAACCGTAGAATTCATGTTTTAGGATTTACTTTCTTTGAGCATGAATTATTTGCGTTCTAGCATGCAATTATCTTTTTAACATGTGAATTGATTAATCGCATAATCGGTCAAATAGATCCTACGTCTGGTTTATTTGTTTTGTACAAGTCTTCCGCTGTGCAAGGGGCACCAAACCCCATCAGGATATGTTGGAATAAAGCCCGGATGGACAAGAGTGAGCATCCCATATTACATGTCGGAGGAAGAAGTGGACTTCATTCTAGGAGCCATCAAATTCATAGCTATGTACGGCCAGAGATTCCTGTCCTGTTACCAGATCAACTGGACAAAGGGGACTTGGACTTTCAAAAAAATCTCACACAAAGATCAATATAGCTCATCTTTAGCAAGCATGATCAAGGCATTAAGCATGGAACACAATGTGAAACAAGCAAATAGTACTCCTTCCGTCCCAAGGAAGATGACCCCTTTCTTGAGCGGCACGGGATTTTATGCAATTTTATTTTGTGTGTTAAGTGGAGAGAGTAAAGTAAGAGAGAGGGAATAAAGTAGGGATAAAGAGATTTCCATTTTAAGTAATGGGTCATCTTGATTGGGACAAACCAAAAAGGAAAGTGGATCATCTTCATTGGGACGGAGGAAGTATGAAACGAGATGTGGCCTTGAAATACAAGAACTACATGGAAACTGCAAAGAAAGTGGCCTCCCTTTCAACCAAATTTCCACCGCACAGAGAAACTCCACAAGAGATAGATATGAATCTTGTGCCTTTTAGAGTTTAGATTAGTACTTAAATATCCATGGTTAGATATCACTACAAAAATAGATATAATTAATACAAAAATGTTTTATATAGTCATTAAACTCTTGAAAATGAAACATGTTTTATGAAACTTGATTATCATCTTTGTTGTACAACAAATTGGACTATGCCATCAGGTGACTATGAAGCCTTATTCCACCTGATCGGGTAGAAGTTCCTAGACTCTCCCTGTGCCCCCACCCAGTCGAGTAGCAAAGTTGCACATCTGGCACTCGAGCGGGTTCGACTCTCTGGCCTCCTTTGCGTTGTGGGGTGATCTCACAGCTCCAATCCAGTCAGGTGTCATTGTGGGATGTTTAATTAACTAAACATCACTTCCTAAATTCCTATGCCAAAATAGAAATGTCTCAAATCTCAATCAGGTCGCGACGGAGGAAGTACTTCTCTATGTTGTCGACGGTTTTTGATGAAATCTATTGTAAGAAACGCCACATTCCATCATTTGGATCCCAACCAAAATAGGTCACCATATTGCCTTGTGCAGGAGGAAAATTTCTAAGTTTTAGATTCATAGCATAAACGACGTCGTTATGTGTTATCGTTGTTTTTTCGGTGTAGATAAATATGATTGTCACATCTTCGCGCGTTTTATTGGAAAAAAGACATATTGAGATGATTCCAAAATTTTGAAACTTGGTAATTTCTCATTCTAATTTTTTTGAAAAGTATGAACAAACCAGAATTTGACAAAAAAATTATTATTTATTTAGCTATTTTCCCTACTATAGAAATTTAAATGTATTACTCCCTCCGTCCCATAAAAGTTGAGTCGTATTCCTTTTTAGTCCGTCCCAACAAAGTTGAGTCATTTTCTTTTTTAACTAAAGACAAAACATCTAATCACTCTTATTTTATTCCATCATTTACTTTACTCTCTCTTATATTTCCTACTTTTTTCATCTCTCTTATTTATTTAATATAAATTCTTAATCTCCGTGCCCAAAAGTTTTGTCTCAACTTTTATGGGACGGAGGGAGTATTATTATAATAGTAATAGAATCATTATATCACTAAGATTGAAAATTTTGAACTGAAATGTGTCACTATTATCATTTATTGCGCAGATAAAGGACGCGATTTACTTTTATTAATTAGTAAGTGATCAATACTAGTACAAGTACACATATAAACTATAAAGTGGGTAGTAGCCTATTTGTCCCATTTTTTCATTTTTGTCCGTCTCCCAAAATTTGTCTCATTTCACTTTTTACCATTTTTGGTAGTGGACCTTATATTCCACTAACTCATTCCTACTCGCATTTTATTATAAAACTAATACTTCCTCCGTCTCATTGAAGATGACCCACTTTCCTTTTTAGTTTGTCCCAATTAAGATGACTCATTACTTAAAATGGAAACACATTTATCTCTACTTTATTCTCTCTCTCTTATTTTACTCTCTCCTCTCAACATACAAAATAAATTTGCATAAAATCCGGTGCCGCCCAAGAAAGGGGTCATCTTCCTTGGGACGGAGGAAGTATATAAAAGTAGGACTCATAATCCACTAAATTTTTCTTCGTCCCACTTTAGGAGTCCCGGTTTACCATTTTTGGGTGTCCCACTTTAGAAGTCCCGGTTGGAATATTCCATAAATGGTATTAGGTCACATTCCACTAACCTTTTTTCACTCACATATTATTATAAAACTAATATAAAAAGGTAGGATCCACATTCCACTATCTTTTTTCACCAACTTTTCTTTACATTTCTTAATACCCGTGCCGAACTCAACCGGGACTCCTAAAGTGGGACGGAGGGAGTATTACATTTCTTAAAATCCGTGTTGGATCAAAGTGGGACAAATTTTGGGGGACGGAGTTAGTAATAGTTTGATGATCACATTGGCAAAATGATTGTAGCATGCATTTTTGTAATTTAGGACACCCTATACCTAGACGATATAGAAGAAAGGGAAGACGCTGGAACTCCACAAAACATCCAAAAAGTAAGAGCTGGCTTAGCTTTCTGGATCAAAGAATTCATAGGTTATAAGTGCTTCAAGTTTAGCAGCTAGCTGCACACGATAATTATAAAGCATTAGAAAATGGAAATAAAATAACTCCCAATTTAAAAGCAGGCACCAGTTCCTCACATTAGGCACAAGATCATGTTGATATCTGTAGAAGGCCTTCCCAAAAGCCGTCATTCCGGCCAGTTTGAAAAATCAAGAACTCAGCACGTCTGGAAGCTTCTAATTTGGCTTTTTCGGAAATCCAGCATAAATTATCAATTCCAAATACCTCTTCCTCAATTACTCTGGCTGCACAAATGAATAATCAGTACCACGTCGAATAGGTATTCTATAAACCTTATACAGCTGTCTTGATTTGACACAAAGCTAGATCACTTTTGAGGCAACTACACAAAATGTTTTGATACGGTACCTCAACCTGTGGAAGAGACACCAGCGATGGCACGATCGGATGAGTGAAGGGAGGTACAACAACCGTCCATCGCGACTTCAAAGCCGAAGAGGAACGTGCATCCGCTGGAGAAGCTAGGCGACTTCGTTCCTAGATAGTGAACTAGATAGCAAGTTATTTTATGTTTTATTATTTCTTTAAATATTGGTATTTTTGCTATTTTATTTTTGTTAAGTGTCGAGCGTAATTATAATCTCCGTTTCGGGTTTTCTTTGTTGGTTTTTTTCCGGGATGATTAGGAGGTCGAACCAACCCTAGGGTCCTTAGTCTATAAATAGGGCTTTTGTTCATAATCTTGATATGAATGAAATATACGATTTACCCAACTTCTCGTAGTCAAACATCACAAACCCTAGACTTCGAGCTGGCGGGAGAGTCCCGCGCACAACCAAATCTTGTTTCTGCCGACCCTACGATTGGGCGCCGGAGAGTTCTTTCATCGTCGAGCAAGAATCGTCGACGAACGTTGAGGGAAAAGACCTTAACATATGGTGCTTTAACTTACATACTCATGAAACGTTTCAACAACAATGGAAAGGCAGTTTGGGGCTCCTCAAGGCCTGACACTTTTCCGAACGTTTCTTCGCGTCGGCAGTTCACGGTGGGCCGCCGCGACTAGGGAGGTTTTCACCGCCCTACTGTGGAGGAGAGTGAGTTCGATGGGAAATTTGGGGATGACCTACACAACGATGAACCTGTTGGTCTCAAAATTGACCGATTGCTAGATCGGTTCGACAAGTTTGATCTGTGGCGGGATGAGACGGATCGAAGGTTCGAAAATCTTGAGTTGTGCCTATCGCGCGATGCAAAACCTCCTTTAGGTTTTGAGGATGAAGAGGATTTGGAGGACGAGGGGAATCGTCGGCGGAGATCGTGGGATAAGGGTTCTAGAGCCCGAAACCCTAATTTTGGTAATCAGGAAGACTGGACGGAGAACCGTGGCCTTTGCGATCCCAGGAGCCGCACTGGAGCCGATTGTGACCAGCAGAGTACTCGCCCCTCTCGAAACCAATTTGGTGGGTATGATCAATCCTTTGATCGTCCAGTTTCTTGTTAGGACCACTCCCCCAACGTTTCCAATCTCACATGGCGGGGTATGACAAGCCAGACCGGAACAAAATGCGGCCACCACATTTCGATGGAACTGGCACCACAAATTGGATCTCCAGGGTCCAGTATTACTTTGATCACCTGATGATGCCCGAAGCACAACGATTACATTATGCCGTCATGTTGTTTGACCTTCCAGCGTCTGAGTAGGTATTCAACTATTGTGCCAACAGCGATTTTGTAACATGACAGGATTTTTTGGAGGATGTGCGACATCGTTTTGATTGTCAGAGCTTTAAGAAATACAATCGATTGATTGCGAAGTTGACACAAACAGGAACGGTGTTGAATTATCATGACACGTTCGAGAAATACCTCAATCATGTTAAGGGAGTTTCTGAGTTCGATTTTTTCAAGCTATTTGTCGCAGGGCTCAAGCCGGATATGCAGGAACGCTTGCAGTTGCATCGGCCATCGTCCCTCGTGGCTGCTATGGCCCTGGCGATGGAGCTGTCAAATACACTGGCTGATCGCGCAATTCAGCACCAACCTTCAGCGAATCCGCGTCGCCAATGGTAGGGCAGAGACAACCGAGTGCAATCGGGATTCTTCCCCACCCAGCAGTCATCCCAACCGCCGGCTCCCTCAGGTAAAACTTCGGGTACTGCAGGAAAAGCAGGGGACGTGCCCAAACCACCGTTAATCTGGGTATCGCAGGCAGAGAAAGCCGAACGCTCCAGGAAGGGCCTTTGTTATTATTGCCCTGAAAAATGGGTAGGGGGTCATGTGTACAAACACCACTTGTTGTGTTATGGGGAAGAGGATGACGTCCTTGAGGAATTGGAGGGAGTAAATTTAAGTATGGAGGAGACAGTGGCAGCAGATGTGTCCCATGTTCACGCCATGAAGAACAGCCAGCGATCTCAACATCTGAAAGTGACGGGTCTGATCCAAGATCAGGAGGTATGTATCCTTATTGATTTGGGAAGCGACCGAGATTTTCTACATCCTAACATTGCGGAAGGCTTACATCTACCGCTGTCACCCATTCCCCTTTAGGGTGTATGTGGGAAATGGCGAGGCGTTGCTTTAAACACATATTTCACGCCACACGAAGCTTGTTGTTCAGGGTACGGTTTTCATGGTGGATCTACACATCTTACCGGTTCATGGTCCGGATGTGATTTTGGGAATGGATTGGCTCGAATCTCTGGAAAAATTCACTACAGACTTCGCAGGGAAAACTTTGGAATTTCGGCTGGGAGACAAGACGATTCTATTAGAGGGGATACTTCCTCCACCACGTCGGATCAATCTCTAGTCACTATTCTCTTTATCGTCTTCGGCCGACACCTTGGAATATTACGAGATTTTTCTATTGGAATCCGAGCAGGCAACAGCAAGCGGGGACAAACAGGAGGAGTTCCTGCGAATCTGCCGCAGAGTGTGACGAAGGTATTGGAGACTTTTAGGCCAATTTTTACCGTGCCTACAGGGATTCCTGCGAATCTCAACGATCATCGCGTGCACCTCCTTTCGGGCACCCGACCTATTAACGTAACGCCTTATCACTACCCTTATTTTTGAAAAAAATGAAATTGAGAGACAGGTGAAAGAAATGCTAGAGCAAGGCATTATTCAGAGGAGTAATAGTCCTTTCTCGTTGCCAGTGCTCCTCATCCGTAAGAAAGATGGAACTTTTTGTTTCTGCATAAACTATCGTGCGTTGAACAACGCCACCGCGCCAGATCATTTCCCGATCCCAACGGCGGATGAAATTTTTGATGAATTTGGCAAACATGAATTTTCACGAAATTGGACTTGCGATCGGGATACCACCAAATTCGAATGCACGACGAGGATATTTTTATAACGGCTTTCCGCACTCATGACGGCCATTTTGAATTTATGGTGATAACTTTCGGGCTAACAAATGCCCCATCCACTTTTCAGGCAGCAATGAACTCTATTTTTCAGTCGATGCTTCGGAAATTCGTCATTGTATTTTTTGACGATATACTTGTCTACAACCCGTCGGTAGAGACTCACAGCGAACACCTGGCGGCGGTTCTAGGGGTTTTGCAGCAGCACAGTTTCTTTGTAAAACTGTCTAGTGTTCATTCTACAGCTCTACAGTGGAGTACCTTGGCCATTTGATCACGGGGGGATTATTGAAGGCCGGTCCATGGAAAATTGAGTCTATGACCGCATGGCCTAAGCCGAAGAATGTGAAGCAACTCAAAGGATTTTTGGGCTTAACAGCCTATTATCGCCGTTTCATTGCCCAGTACATTGTGATTACAGCTCCTTTGACCAATTTACTCAAGAAAGATGCCTTTGAGTGGTCAACCGATGCAGATCCCAGTTCCCAGGATTTGGGCATAGGCGCGGTCTTACTGCAGGATGGCCATCCTATCACGTATTTCAGTAAAAAATTGGGATCCCACCGACGAGTCGCGTCAACTTATCACATGGAGTTGTACGCTATTGTTGAGGCGATCCAAAAGTGGCTCCAGTATTTGTTGGGGCGGGAATTTATTATTCAGAGTGATCAGAAAAGTTTAAAGAAACTACTGTTAGGTTTGGTATACTGAAAAGCATGTTTCGAGCAAGTTTCGCTCAAATAGAATCTTGCTTGTATAAGTAAAACTCTATAATCCACTTTTAACCCGATTCAATATTATTCGAGCAGTTTCGCACGAATAGAATCAGTATATTATTACATTGTGTTTGCTTGTGCATTTAAGATGTTTTACAAACATTTAAATGCATAAGAAGTAAACAAAGCCTAAGTCTTTTGCTTAGTAGACTGGTTGTGGGCGTCGTCCACTTTAAGGTAACACAGTCGGTTCTATGCAATGCTTTGCAAAAGAGAAAGAAGAATTTCACAACCTAGATAGGCTTTGGCTACCTATCGTGAAAGGTTGCAATGTCAGTCCGATTATTTCTAAGCCTTTCTGAAATATGATGACGTTGGTGTGGTATAGCACTACTGAATGGATCTAACAGCAAGACGTGTCTTTATGCTATTTATTGAAAGACTAGGTCTTGATAAATAACTATTTCTTATTCTACATACGTTAGCATTAAGCATACGGTATTGGTTATGCACTACTTTGACTTATCAAATGGTGCGGGTTTTTCGCAACCCAATAATCCTGATATATTGGGTAGTGGTGATTAATATCTAGCGGTGCTAGGATTGCTATTATGTTGAATTGCGTGCGTGGTGAGTCTCGTTTGATAATGTCCTCAAGAGGAGCTTGAACAAGGTTTTGTTATTCGGACAACTGGCCAGTGGGAGTTTTATTAATAAGTTTTTTTTGCTGAGTCCACTCTTGGAATTAATAAGATGTTAATTAATTAAGCCCATAACAAACATTAATTAATTAATGGACATTTATATCTTAAGCGCGAGAAATAAATAATATAAATAATGGATACCCGGATTACTTGTAATTTCAGATTTGGATGGGGAGTGCAATATTACTTCTGTAGTGGCTGCTCGTAATATTCCAATATAAGATTGTATTAAATTGTGTGTTCAATTTTATTAGTAAAAAGCTAATTGGAGGAGCCCATATCCAAAACCTTCCATAGATCCCTGACTGGGCCCAATATGAACTTAATATAAATAGGAGAATAAATGAGAGACATAATTAATTAATTAGTAGTAGAAATTTTCGTCCCCCTCTGTTTTTAGAGGAGCTCGAAAATTCTCTCAGGTCTCCTCCGTGAGATTTTTGTCTTCTTTATTCGAGTCCTAGTATTTTGATAAGAACAACCCACCTTGATATCGAGATACAGTTCGGGAACCAGTCAGAAGATCTGTGGTCTAGTATTGAAGATCATCACGTGGAGAAGGCGCGAGCAATCGTTGATTCTTTTGAGAATCAAAATCGGTAATGATGTGGATCCCAAGAAAAACCCAAATTTTAGGTGATTGATCTAATATTTTTGTGAAGTAGATTTTCTATTAATCAATAAAAGGAAACCCAACAAGAAATAAGGAAACTAAGATGAACAAAGAAGGAAATAACAGTGGATAGGGTGGAAATTGGGATACATAGTCATTGATGAAGTAAGCTAAGGCACTTACAACATAACTAACATGCATCCATGGCTAGATCTTCAAGAGAACCACAAACCTTAAAGCATACTTCTACTTGATCCATGCTTGAACTAGCAATTGATGGAAATCCCATGCTTGAACTAGCAATTGATGGATTCAAGCAACCTAAATCTAGGAATTGGATAGAAACCCTCTCCAAGAGGAAGCAAAGCTCTCAAGCATCTAATTTCATCAAAGTCTCCTTGCAAAAAAAGGAAAAATACTATTTATAGAAAAGGCCCAAAATTCTAGAAAAATGGCCCACAAAATTTAAGTTCGGGTGATTCACCCGGTCGGGTGAATTGCAGGATGCAAAACATCCGCCCAGGTGTTCCTTGTGGAGCTCCCTGCCTTTTCTGCGCGACTTCTGTAAAACAGTCATAACTCCCTCATCCGGACTCCGATTGGGATGTGCAAGATACCCACGTGAATCTGTTTCCAAGACGAAGACAATGTTGGCAGGTTCATAGCTTTCGGATATCATCTCGATAGGAAGAATATTGATTGAAGCCAGCTGCAGTTGCACGGTTTCCATGTTCGTATCAGGTAACCCTAAACCGTAGAAATCATGTTTAGGATTTATATTTTCTAAGCATGAATTATTTGCGTTCTAGCATGCAATTATCTGTTTAACATGTGAACTGATTAATCGCATAATCGGTCAAATAGATCCGTGTCTGATTTATTTGTTTGGTAGAAGTCTTCCGCTGTGCAAGGGGCACCAAACCCCATCAACTACACCAACAGATTTTCCAAACTCCGGATGAGCAATCATACATGCGCAAGCTGATGGGAAAATCGAGTACAAGAAAGGTAGCTCGAACAGAGCAGCCGACGCGTTATCGCGCCGCGACGAGCCGGTGGCAGACGATGAGGAGGGCAATGAGGGCTCTGATCTGGAATTGGTGGCTGAGGCAAGTAGGGACTGCGAACTGTTGACGACTGTCGTCCAACCGGTTCCTTAGCTTTTGGAATCGCTGCACCGGGAAACCGCGTCCTCCCCTGATATGAGGGAAATCTCGACGGTTCTCATTTGACGCTGGTGGATGGGTTAATATATTATAAAAGAAGGATTTTTGTAGGATCTAGATCTTCTGCCCGCACCCCGATCCTAACAGAGTATCTTAGCTCACCGTCGGCAGGGCACCAGGGGTTTGAAGGAACACTCAGACGAGTGACATCACAATTCTACTGGCCGAAAAAAGATGTCCGAAAATTTGTAGAGGCTTTTGTGGTCTGCCAAATGACTAAGTATTCCACTCAGAAACCTGCAGGTTTGTTGCAGCCCTTACCGATTCCTACACAGGTTTGGGAGGATGTTTCCATGGACTTCATCACAGGACTTCCGTCGTCACGAGGATACACGAAAATTATGGTGGTGGTGGACAGTACTTAAGGGCATTTACTGCCGACCGCCCGACGAAGTGGGCAAATTATCTACCTTGGGCGGATTTGTCCCATAATTGTTTTCATCATGCTGGATTGGGTGTGTCGCCTTTCAAGGCACTTTATGGCCGTGAGCCTCCAAGTTTGGTCTTTGCGCCGCCATCCACGGTGACTCCACCGTCGGTGGCCGAATGAGGGAATCCGTAGTGATTTAGAGCGGGCACAGTAGAGAATGACGGAATCGGCGAATAAGCATCGCCGTGATGTGGAGTTTAAGGTAGGCGATAAAGTGCTTCTGAAGCTCCAACCGTATAGGCAGCATTCTGTGGCTCGCCCGTAGTCGGCGAAGTTAGCATGCCGCTATTATGGACCTTTTTGAGGTGCTGAAGCGAATCGGGAGCCTTTTGATTTGATTCGGCGCAGGTGTCCAAATGTTCTCCTTGAGGACAAGGAGGTCGCTATCTAAGGGGGCATTGATAGGGTACCTCAACCTGTGTAAGAGACACCGGCGACGGCACGATCGGATGAGCGAAGGGAGGTGCAACAACTGTTTATCGCGACTTCAAAGCTGAAGAGGAACGTGCGTTCGCCGGAGAAGCTAGGCGACTTCGTTCCTAGATAATGAACTAGATAGCAAGTTATTTTATGTTTTATTATTTCTTTAAATATTGGTATTTTTGCTATTTTAATTTTGTTAACTGTCGAGCGTAATTATAAGCTCCGTTTTGGATTTTCTATGTTGGTTCTTTCCCGGAATGATTAGGAGGTCGAACCAACCCTAGGGTCCTTAGTCTATAAATAGGGCTTTTGTTCATAATCTCGATATGAATGAAATATAATATTTGCCCAACTTCTCGTTGTCAAACATCACAATCCCTAGACTTCGAGCTGCCCGACAGGAGATTCCTGCGCACAGCCGAATCTTGTTTCCGCCGACCCTACAATTGGGCGCCGGATAGTTCTTTCATCGTCGAGCAGAATCATCGACGAACGTTGAGGGAAAATACCTTAACATGTTTGCAAGCTTTTTTCTCATTTTTTTTCTTGATTTCACCTTCAGCACCCTTTGCACGAGTTTACACCATTTTCCTGCACATTTTACAACTAATTTGCGCATAATTTCTGTTTAAACACGGTAAACTGGCAAATAACCAAGGCACAAAACTCGACTTATGGTAGACATAAATTATTAGAGCATTTACTATGGAAGGGCCCTTATTTTTTATTATTTGCACGTCAACATTTTATCTCACTTGTTCTTGAGGGCCTATCTCCCTGCAATGGAAGGACCTATCAAGGGCCTATCCCACTTTCCATTTTATTTTCCACGTCATCAATATTTGTATATTTCAATTTTAATTGTTTCATTCAAATAAAATACGATAAAATGGTAAATAAGAATAATTTCAAGACAAATAAATTATAGAAAACATACTTAATTGAAAAAAACTACAGAATATAACCAACAAAAAAAAATACAAATAAAAACCTAGAAAATAATGACTCAAGCGTCGTCGTCATTGGAAGCCAACCCAATTGTTTATTCAGCTGGATGATAGTTTCCACATGTCCTCCTTAACCCGATCGTCTGGTTTATCTCGGTATAACTTGTAGCACTTGTGCAGCGTACCGTAGCCGGCAACTCTTGTATCACCATCCCTGTCAATGTCGGTCGACTAGGAGGCACTCCCCTTGGTCTTTCCCTTCCCCTTTGTCGCTGCCATCACCGCTTCCACCGACTCGGTCAAGTCGGTTGGCGTCGGTCCGCTGCTGCTCAAACTCTGGGATCCAACAAGCCTCGTCCTCCTCGAGCCTTGCGCCATTGCCGCCTCAATTCCCGCTAAGATTTTTGTTTGATCATTCAGTTTCATGTAGGCTTCCCAGTGATTGAATCCCAAGCTATTGACGGTGCTCGTGAACTGAGCTTGCGACAACTCCCACACGTCGTCGTAGCTCATACCTGTAACACCCGCGGTTTTCGGATAATAATTTTTTTTTCCGTTTTGAATATGATATGGTGATTAAAAAGACATTTCTGAAATATAATATTTAATTTCTCACGGAGTGAGGAAATAAAAATTTTAGGTCACACGAATAATATGCTTGAGCACGATGAATTCTTTTGGTTCTTCTGTGAACTTTGTGAAATACGAATATTGGTTTAGTAATCAAGTGGATATGATGATTAGTTGTTGTAGTACTTGGCGTAACACCAGGGTACTTACTGTTGGTTGTGCAAAGGGAAGTGCGTACATTGAATAAATATTCATACTTTTGTAGTGTGAATCGAATTGTTTACGAGAATATTCTCTCTTTGTTGGAATAGTTTAAAGTACTATGCGTAGTATGTTGCGGAATGGATCGAGGATCGAATGTGGAATTAATATTTGGAACAACATTGAATATTAACAAACTTACGGAGGAAGTAATTCATTAGCATGTCACATCATTTTAGTCACCAAAATTAAGCCTCTTCGCCAAAGGCATTATTTGAACAAAATGAAATCAAATAACATCAATCGAACTCCCTCTCGCTAATTAATCCAAAACACGATAAGAAAGAAGGAATTTAAGGGACGGAGAAAATGAAGTATGTTATTTTAAGAATATCGATACTCGCTTAAATCAAAATACATGTTTATAAAAATAATTATTTTATATATTTACTATCTTGTTCGACCCCACGATATTTAGTTCCTAGATCCCCCATTGAACCTCGGTAATCAAAAATTCAGGATTTGGAAGATGCAAATTGTGTATATAGCATAGTTTTATCGATGTAAAATAAGTAATTTATATTCCCTCCATTTCATAGTAGTAGAGTCATTTTTCCATTTTGGGCGTACCATACTAGTAGAGATATTTCATTTTTTAGTAAAAGTAACGCATTTTCCCACTCATTCTCTATTATCTCAACTTTTTCCTCTCTCCTTCTTTATTATCTTTTTGTTGAATACTCTATCCGACTCTTGAAAGATGACTCCTTCCTTGGGTGGCACGAGATTTTATACAACTTTATTTTGTATATTAAGTGGAGAGTAAAATAAAAGGAAAAGAATAAAGTACAGATCAAGGTATAACCAATTTTAGGATTAAAGTGTAACCAATTTTAGTAATGGGCACAGATGAAGCCATGGTGGGGGCAAGGGGGCCCTTGGGCCCCTCAGCTATATGTATTGCACCTATAATACTGATATTTATGCCACACTTAAAATAAGAATCGGTGGCGGAGTTGGATTGAAACTCAGGCACAATTCCATTTGATCCGAGTTTGAATACCCTTTTCTACATTTTTTACTAGAATATTTTAGATTTTACTTTCTCTAGAAATTTTATATAATCTTTCTATTACTTTTGTATAAATAATCTATGTAATCATATAGACCGATTTTTATATACTTAAGAATATAGGAGTGTATTTTTTCTTTAATTCAACAAAATAATATCGGTTTCAATGCTATACTCTTTATTAGAAATATTTATTCCTTAATTATTTTGATACCGCATTGCAATTGTATATCTAAATTTCTACTATTCATCCTCTAAATATTTTCTCATTATCCATCTCGTCTGTACAACTCTCTGTTATTCATGTTGAAGTCGTTTCCGTGTCCTTGACACTGAAAACAATCAACAAATTTAAACAACAATTTGGACCAACAAGATTAAAATCCTAGCTCCGGACTGGTAATGGGTCATCTTAGTTAGGATAAACCAAAAAAAAAAAGTGGATCATCATCAGTGGGACGAAGGGAGTACATTACACACCTTTTCTTTATCTCCTTATTGGAAAGAAATGCATCCACTTATGAAACGAAGGACGTATATAAAATGCAAATATTGTATGGGTATATAATGCAATATCTAATGCATTATGATGCAGTCTAAGATTTATAAACTGTATGAAATTAGAAACGGAAAATAAAATGGGGAATTAACACATTCAAAATAAGTTTTCTAACATGCAAAAATTTCATGTGTAAAATGGAATACTTAAGGCATAATGATGCAATCTGAGAATTATAATATACGAAATTATAATTTGCAAATGTAATGCAAGAATATTACAAAAATTGTTGATTGCAAATTTGGGATATAGTTTATATAATGATAATAAAATTAAAATCGATATGATCTTCTGGGATTTGTTTTCATATAATTTGTGTAGAACAGATAATGACGTGAAGATATAAATCATTTGGAAATAAAAGACTTACCTTATAAATAAAACACTACCATAGGATAAAATCATAACTGATTAAAATGACGCTCTTTTTTTACCCTTTAATATAAAGGATAATATGCCACGTGGAAAATTGTGGTGAGTAAGATTTCTAACTAATGGAGGATAATGAAATTATGTTGTCACCGTAAATGTAGTTGTCAAATTAATACATCCCTATGGGTGTGTTAGGGCTAGGGATGGGGATTCGGTCGGTTCGGTTAGAATCGAACTGATAAGTCGGTTAACCGAATCTGTTTTTTCCCAAATTCAAGAATCGGAACCGAACCTTTTGTCGGTTCGGTTCCTCAAGGAACCGATCGGTTCGGTCTTCGGTTCCACTGAATGAACCGAACTAAGTGCAATATATTCAGTTTAAAGTATATTACGAAAAATTCCTACTGTATTTCCTACTGCAAATCTGCATGACTATATGTTAAAATTTAAATCATATTCATAGTATTCTTATTCCATAATTTTGCAAGTCAGATACGTTAGAATTTCAAAATAATTATAATCCAAAAGTAAACTATTATAGTTACAGTTCAAAACCACAATTCAACCGTGTACATATTACATGCGTACCTTTAAAGTTCGACCAACGGCGTCGAGAGAAGAGAATGGAAACGGAGTCGTTGCCTCCTCGATGAGAGCAGGCTAGCAGCGGTGTCGAGTGAAGAGAACGATTCCAGTGAGAGAGAGAGGTGTATGCAGCTGCGATTTTACCATGTATTACGATAGGGTTTTTAGCCTTTTACGATTTTCCATTTTACTCTTCTAATCGAAACCGAACCCGGACCTTCTTTTTTCGGTTCTCGGTTAACCAAGAACCGACAAAATAAGGTTCGGTTCTCGGTTAACCGAGAACCGAGAACCGTTTTCCCAGCCCTAGTTAGGGCGACACCACTCTTAAAGTGCCAATTTGACAACAACGTAGCATGCAATCTGTGATACATGATCAGGCTGGTTTCATGCATGTGTTATATGATAGAAATACACCGAATTTTGTATCTAAAGTGCAAATGTGAGCCAGGTGTGTGTGAAGTCCGCCATATTCAGAGAATGAACGGATCAGTTGGGCGGACGAACGAATTAAGGAATGAAGTCAAAAACTGCAGTGCTGAGTTGATCAAGTCAGAATCAAACGGAACCAGCAGGAGTTATCTACATAGAAGATGGAGCTAAAAACCCCACCCCAAAAGCCAAGGGTGGGAATGACATTTCGAGAGGACGGTACTGATACGCTCAGATTTTGCACGGTTTTAAGGCCATTATTTGGCCCGTTTCTAAGGTCAAAGTTGCATTACATGTCCATTTATTGCATATTTTATCTATTTTGGTATTTTGACATGTTTTGTGAGAAATGTGCATATTTGAGCCTAAAAAGGGAGTCAAAACGCGAAAGTAGGAAATCTGGAGCTTCAGGTGGTGTCCGGCGACCGCCGCAACACTTTCAGCGACCGCCGTAGCTCATAGGCTGACAAAGACACGCCCGGAGACCGCCGGGAAGTGCGTGGCGACCGACAAAAAGAGTCAGAAGCTTCTAGACTACGCGCGGCGACCGCCGGCCAAGGTGCGGCGGCCCGCCACAAAAACACGGCGCGCGACAGCTGTCTTTAAACTCAATTTTTCGGCGATCCTAAAGTCCGATCAGGGCGTTCTACTCACCATTTTCTTCGTCTTGAAACTATCTTGAAGATGGTACAAGAATAACCTCAATCCGAGTTCTGTGGAGAGAGTTATGGTCGTTCTACCAAAATCGCGCAAAGCTGCCAGCTGCAGTCTAGGCGGAAATTTGAAAAATGAAAGAAGATATTACCTTGTAAAGCTAAATCTTTTCCTTCTACTATGGAGAACGACAATTACATCTTTCCTAATGCTTGGAGGAAACTTATTACCAAATTTAAATCATTCTCAAGAGTCAAGCCTATATATACCATATAACCTCATTCATAGAATTCCACCCTTTCATAGCCCCAAGGCTCCCCCCTCCATTCTCCAATCCTAATTCCTTCCTCCATCATTCCATCACCATTCTCGGAGATTGAAGCAAGGCAAGAGGAGCATGGAGACTTCAAGATTCATCCTTGGGTTTTGTTTGTTTATTTCATGTCTCGTACTTTAATTATTGTTTTAGTTCATCTGTCTATGGATTGCTAAACAATAGAATTTTTTGGTTTGATAGTATTTGGCTTTTATGTAGTTCTTTTTATGTTTAATGTTTAGAACTCGTTTCTACTTGATTTTTCTTGAACTTTTGTTCGACTAATTGGTCGTTACCTTGATTATTGTCAATCTTTGATCGATGATAGCTTTGATTTGTTTATCTTATATGTTCATACAATAATTGTGACATGAGTATTGATTCATGATAGGGAAAGATCGTGGTAAAACTTGAGTCGGATGAACGTAGAACTAATTAGAATAACTAAAGAGTTAGTGAAATCATTATCCTTGAAATTCCTCTATTTGCCTAATTCTATCTTCTTTGCCCTTATTATTTTACTTTATTTAATTTTGTTTAGTTTAAAACCCAAAACTTATGTTTCTCTAGATAGTATTTGACGCTTAGTACATGATAGCCAGTTGCAATTATATTCCCCGTGTTCGATATCCCGGTACTGACATTTAGTGCTAATAAAAAGTGTATCAAGTTTTTGGCGTTGTTGCCGGGGAATATTCTTGCTTTAAGCCAATATTGTAGAAAGGTTGATAATACTAATTTAGAGTGTAATATTATTTAATTTTGGTTTTCTTTCTTTTGATTTTTTTGAGGTACATGGAGAGCAAGGAGCGCAACAACGGAGGTGTTCCAATATTAATTTATTTTTTTATTTTTTTTTAGGTTTTAATTTTTATTTTCGTTTTTGAACAAAAAAAGTAACTTTTTCGTTTATTTTCGTTTTGCTTTAAAAAAAATCTTATTTTTTCGTTTTTTCGTTTTTCTTTAAAAAAAAAAAAACTAACTGGAACAGGGTTTGCGGTCGCCGCCTTAATTGCGGCGTCCCGCCGAAAGAAGAACAGTAAGGACAAACCATCCACGGCGGTCCGCTAAACTGCAGTCAGTGACCGCCGCAGCGTTTCAGACGCGAGATTTTCACATAAGGTATGTTTCTTCCTTCGTTCTTTCATTCTTTTTCTTTCTAACCCTAGCATCCATTTTCTCCCTTCTCTTTAAATTCTATTTCTCCACATTATTCATACACACGCACTCCAAATTCACATCACTCAATTAAATTCTTTGGATTCTACCGAATTGTTCTTGTGCTCAATTGTCAACCAACGCAAGGTACGTCCTTCTTGTAATTTTTGAGCTTTGATCTTGAATACTTTCATTGGATGACTTTGTTGTTGGTATATATTTTGGTAGTTTACCATGGAGTTTGATGGGGGATGATATTCTTTTGATAATTTTTTGGTGAATTTGTGAGTTGGATTTATTGGAATTAATTATTGTTGGGTGTGCTTGAGTTAGATTTTTTATTTTTGTGGATGAAATTTGAATACCCCATTGACTTGATTGTTGATACGCATAGTTCATGTTCATAGCATTGTGAGGCTATTTTATCTTGCATGACTTGCGTAGATTTTTGAGATTATATTGTTTTGCATGTTCTAGGTCTTTTGTTGAAAATTCTTGCAAATTATTGGGGGTTGAGATCATGATGGGGGATGATTTTTGAATCAAGGTAGATTACTTGGTCTTGCATGTGATTATTTTTACACCTTGATTTGGTTTAAGTTTGGGGGATTGCCAGGTATTATGTGTTGTATCCTACTACAATTTTCTTCATTCTATGCGCACATTGCTAATTTGTAGGTACAAAGGCATCCCAAAGGAATTCCCACGATGGGGGATGGGGGATGAACTTCAAAGAACGTCAAGCTAAAGACGAAAAACATACGCTTGTTGGGAGGCAACCCAACCATTTATTTCCAGTTTTTAAAGTTGCTTTTTGAGTACTTTTTATTTTTTGTTTAGTTTTCATATTTTTGAAAAGTTTTTGCAGGTTCTGACCATTACGTGGCGACCGCCGCATGCGCAGCGGCAGTTTGCCACCTGCTCGCTGGAACAATCTAACGATGTGCGGCGACCGCCGGACAGGCCGCGGCGGCCCGCCACCTGGGCACAGTCTCCAGTGCGATTTTTCAAATTTTTTGGATTTTCGCCTCTTCAAGCCTCTACGCGAAATTTTTCAAGGTATGTTTTCTCTTTAGTAGTTCACTCACGTCCCTACCGACTCTACAAACTTATCTTACATTTTATTGTAAATTAGTTTGGGGGGGATGAAGTGGTGGACCGTGAGTTTATGTTTTTGTTTTAGGGTTTTCTTTTTGTTTTAAAGTTTTTGCTTTTGTTTTTCAAAACCCAGTAGGAGAATTTTGTGTTCTAAAAATGTTTTCTTGAATCCATATCGTGAACTTAGCATGAAGAACTTAAAAACACGCATGCTTAGGGACACACTTTAGACCGAGTTGTCAATGATATTACATTCCATCTATGTTTAAGTGTGGCTTAACGTTTTGATTTGATGGTTTGGTGAAAAGGTGCATAATTAGTGAATTGCTTGTTCGCCTTGAATCATGCTTATACCTTGTGAGGATTTGAGCCTAATTTCTTTCTTGTGTGATTTATCTGCATTCATGTATATGTTTCTAGAACTTGCTCCTAGCCTGCCTAAGTTTACATAGTGTTTAAGTTGATTTAGGAGGATGATTGGCCGTCTTTTCTAGCCTACTTTTATACTCAAAATTTCCGATCCTCTCAAAATTTTAAAAAAATTTCCCATTGGAGCCGATTTTGAGCCTTAAAGCCTATTCTTTGGAAGCCAAAATAAGGTGGACAATTCCTTGGGTTAGTTAGCTTTTGTTATCTTCTTTTGTAAAGGAATTGGAGAGAAAATTAAAAAAAGTAGTGTGCTTAATTGTAAAGGAAAGTACAA
Source organism: Salvia hispanica (assembly GCF_023119035.1). Lineage (NCBI taxonomy): Eukaryota > Viridiplantae > Streptophyta > Magnoliopsida > Lamiales > Lamiaceae > Salvia > Salvia hispanica. Next base: position 20,441,912 of record NC_062970.1, read on the forward strand.
GTTGTGAAATAGAAAAATTCCAAATATGTGCTTAATCTTAGAAAGGATGCTTATGAAAGAGGAAGAAAAGAAAGAAAAAAAAATATAAAAGGTTGTGAAAAGAAAAGAAAGAATAAAGGATTGGAAAGTGAGTTGAAGGGGAAAATAAAGTGTTGAAAGTGTCTTGGGTTATTAGAAAAGTGTAGTCACTTTAACTCTACTTGGGATATTTTACTTTTAGTCACTTTTTAGCCAAATATTCATCACCTACCAAAGAGCCTACATTACAACCAAAGATAAAGACCTTTTGGACTTTTGATGCTTAATCACATCTAGTAGATGAGGGATTAGACTTTGAGCAAGCCTATGGTAAACTTTACATGATGCATGATCTGAGTGCTTATACACATTACCTTTATACACTTTGAGAGTGAGAGAACACTTCCTGTAACATCCCGGAATTTAGAACCCTAATTTAAAGCCCTAGAATTAATTATTTGATGACATGGAGTCGTGAATGCATTTATTTCATGGGATGCCTTGGCCAAGTCGAGCCTAGGGTTTTTGTTGAAAGTTTGAAAAGTCAAACTATTTGATTTAATGATGTGGCATGTGATATATTAAGTTATGAGATTATGTGGCAATTTAATTGTTTATGGGTGAGTGGGAATATTAGAGGAAAATTTCCATAAATACTTGTCACCCTAATTCTTGTAATTTTCGAACCCTAGCCCCTTGGAGAAGGAATTTCTATTTTTCCGGAATTTATTTAATCCTTGGGATATTTATCCAAATCAATTCCAAGAGCCAATTATTTCCTTGTTTAGTGATGGAAAAGTCGAGCCCCCTTATTTTTCTAGTGATTTTCGAAAATCACTATTTTTGGGAAGGAAGGAATTATTTTATTTTATTTGACTCCCTACTTGATTTCCTTCCATACCTAGAATTTAATTATTCTACCAAATCTTTCCATACTTCAAGAGATCTTGCTTTACCTTATTTTAGTTAATATTCCAAAAATCCATGCCTTATTTAAAAAGGCTAGAAATCGCCCCTTACCTTGTTGCATGGAGAATTTTCCTTATTTTTATTTTGCTCCATGATATTTTATTCTATATGGAAAAATACCAAAACAAAATCATGGCTAGTTGGAGAGCCTCATTTTCGAAAATTATAGGGATTTGCCCTAGGATCTATTTTTGTTAATTCTTCTTCCCTACTTCACAATATTATTTTATTTTATTTTAATTAATTGGGAGAATGAGATCTTACCAAATATTCTATTCTAATTACCTAAAGATCTTGTTGAGCACTATAAATAAGAGAAACATCAACCCTAGCCCCCATAATTTTCGGCCCCCACCCTCCCACACACTCTCTCAATTTTTCTTCTACATTACTCCATTAATCCTTCATCCTTTGAGAAGAAATTGAAGTTTAATCCAAGAACTTTGAAGAATCAAGGCTAATACTTGTTTTCTACCGATTGTTTTTCGCTAAAAAGGTATTTTTGTTTAAGAGTTATGTTTGTTCTTCTTCTACCTCTTCTTTTTCTTCTTCCAACCGATTAATCGGTCTTCTTGAACCCTCATGCATCTTGGTTGAGTGAAAGAGGGATAAAAAGGGATGTGGGGACATGTGTATGTGTGTGTGTCGTGTGTGTGTGTGGCGTGTGTGTGTGTGTGGCGTGTGTGTGTGTGTGTGTTGATGTGTTGTGTAGTGTGTGTTTGATGGTTAAATCTTCGTGTGCGATAAACATGATCTTGATTAATTAGTAATGATAAGATAAATCGTTGGGAAGAGGGAAAAGTAATGAGACATGCATGAGTAAGAGTAGTATTGAACCTAATTTGTGATATGTGCCTATGTGATTAAAAGGTGAAACTTTGGTTGCGAAGCCGGATAACGGAAAAGCGAAACTACTTGAAAACTAAGCAATCGAGGTGGGCTTTACTCTAAAAACTCTCTTTTATTTTATCAAAATGTTGTTCGGGGTTATAAGGGTGGTTTAACTGTTATGCCATGCCTATGTTTGTTTAAATGTGATTGTTGGATATGCTTATACGAATTCGGGTCTGAGTATGGGCCGCAAGCCCTACCAGGCTGTGTACACAAAGGGATCGAGAGCCGTCCTTGCTAGTCGGCCGGTCTCGTGGGCGAAAAGTGTGGCCACACTTTCGTCGCACCATGGAATGTTTGTGATTGATAATTGATGAGAAAATGGGAGGTTATTTTGACTGGCCAGTCTATGAAAATATATTTTGTGATACTCGTGATATTCCTTTTATAACTGCTTAAAACTCGAGTTCACTTGGTAAGGGTGGCATAACTTATAAAATGT
>NC_062970.1:20444331-20482331 GCF_023119035.1 Salvia hispanica
TTTTCCAAGGAATAAAACAGATTATTTTTGTCATAATGTTGTTATGTTTTACATTTAATGGATGTTAATTGCATGTTTAAATGTATAAGTTAACTAAACAAAGTCTAAGTCTTTGTTTTAGTAGACCGGTTAGTGGGCGGCGTCCACTTTACGATGGAATTAGACTATCCATCGTAAAAGGTTGCAATGTCAGTCCGCATATTTCTAAGCCTTACTGAAATAAGATGACATTGGTGTGGTATAGCACTGAACGGATCTAACAGCAAGACTTGTCCTTAGGCTATCTACTAAAAGGCGAGGTCTTGATAAATATTTGTTTCTTAATCAATGTAGGTTAACATTGAGCATACGGTATTGATTATGCATTACTTTGACTTATCAAATGGTGCGGGTTTTTCGTAACCCAATAAACCTGATATATTGGGTAGTGGTGATTAATATCTAGCGGTGCTAGGATTGCTATTATATTGAATCGTGTGCGAGGTGAGTCTCATTTGATAATGTCCCCAAGAGGAGCGCGAAACAAGGCTTTATTATTCGGAACCTAGCTAGTTGGAGTTTAATTACTCTATGAATAATAAATAAGTGTTCCATGCTAAGTCCACTCTTGGAATTAATAAGATATTAATTAATTAAGTCCATAGCAGACATTAATTAATTAATGGACATTTTAATCTTAAGCGCGGGAAATGAAAGATAAAACGGAAACCCAGATTACTTATAATTTTGGATTTGGATGGGGAGAGTTCAATATTACTTCTGTAGTGGCTGCTCGTAATATTCCAATTAAGCTTATATTAAATTGTGGGTTCAATTTAATTAGTAAAAAGTAAATTGGATGAGCCCATATCCAAAACCTTCCATAGATCTCTGTGTGGGCCCAAAAGGAACTTAATATAAATAGGAGAATAAAGGAGACAGAATAATCACAATTTTTATTCTTAAAATTTTCAAAAATTTCGCCCCCCTCATATTGAGCTAGTCGAATTTCCTACTCCTCCGTGGAGTAGTTTTTCTGTCTCTTTTATTTAAGTCCTAGTATTCCGGTGAGATCACCTACACTGATATTGGAGTACAATTCGGGAACCAGAGAGAAGATCCGTGGTCTAGTATTCAAAGCATCACGTGGAGAAGTCACTAGCCATCATCAATTTTTTGGAGAATTAATAAGGTATTATTTCTGCTCCGTAGAAAAGCATGTTTTAGGTTTCAATTGCACTTAAAGCATGATTAATTCAAGTTATGAGCATGATACAAGTAAGAATTACGAGAATAGATTTTGTCTAAATAATCTGCTAAATAGATCCGATTTTTATGTGATTATAATTCATGCACGCTTCCGCTGCCAGCTCCTTCACCTCATTGGTGGTAGGTTTTCATTTTAATTTGGGTTGTCATTTTAGTATAACCCCATGTATATATCGCAGATTGCTTGGAACCATATGATGAGTTGCTTGGCTATGTATCACATATTGATAGCATATGTACCGTGGATTGCTTGCTTAGATGGTAATTTTATCTATGGTGTCACCATAGTGCTCTTATTTCGTATCGCAGATTGATTGGAACCATATGCCGAGTTGCTAGCCTACGTATCATAGATTGCTTGTTTATGTATCGCAGATTGTTTGCTTAGGTTGTCAAGTTGTCGTTTTAACTATGGCATCACCATAACACACCCTTATATATATAGGGATGTGTTAATATGACAACCCTCTTTATTGTAACACCATACAACCATTTTAGGCCATTGGATCTGAAAATCGTGTGCTTGTCATGCTGCCACGTGTAAAAACACGGAGGGGTAAAATAGGAAATTTCTAATTTTACGTTACCAGATTGCAGTGTTGTTCATTGAACATTGCAGTCTTACCACAACAATATTGCAGTTTACCACGACTGCAATATCTAATAAGGTAGACTGCAATATCTAATACAGTAGACTGCAAACCCATGTTTTTTCACGAAACTTAATCCTAGGCGTCCATAAATGAGATCTAACGGACTATATTGGTGGTATGGTGTTATCCTAACTATGGTGGCACCTAGTGCACCCCTATATAGGGGAGTGTTAGGGTGCCACCACCCCTTAAAATAACAACATACCACCATTCCTAGCCAATCATTTGTACACGTGGACGAATAATAATCTGCCACGTGGCCAAAAAAAAAATTTCAAGGATAAAAAAAGACGGCTAACAATATTTAATACCTTATACAACAATTTTTCTTAAAGAGCAATATCCAACAAGTTAGACAGCAATCTATATATTGTTGTCTACCGTATTAAATATTGTTGTGTATCATTTATAATATTGGTGTATAAGTGGTGTCACAGTGTCATTTTAAGAGGAGTTGTCATTTTAACACAAACCTATACACACACACATATATATATATATGTGTGTGTGTACATATATATATGTATATATATATATACGGTTTTGATCTATGAAAACTAGATTTAAATACAGAAACGCAGAACAATATCATGCGTAGGGAATTTGTAGGTCATAGTTAGTTTATTTTTAGGTCATGCTAACAAAGCATGATGTAAAATGATCTTAACATGACATTAAAACAAAATCTTATAATATGACCTAAACCTGCTTAATTATGACCTTCCGTGTTTATGGTTAATTATTGACCATTAGATCATCTAATCCTAGGGCCAAGATTTGGGCTGCATTTCTGGATTTAAATGCATACGTGTTTGGATCATCTCCCTATATATATATGTATATATATATATATATAGGGATGTATTCAGGTCAGAACGCTAAGTATAAGTAAAACTCAAAACACTTGCAGTCCATTGGATCTTATGATCTAACGGTTAGATTAATGTCACGTGTCATCTAATGATGTAGAATTTTAGACTAATAATGTAGCTCGGATAATAATGTAGCATTTTAGTTTAATAATGTACAGTTTTAGTCTTACAATGTACATTTCTAGTCTAATAATGTACCTCGGCTAATAATGTAGATTTTTAGTATGATAATGTAACTAATCACAACCATCCAATCTAATGATCCAAGGGCTGTGATTAGTGTTGTGTTTTACACTAAGATGCTGTAAGGACCCTAACACACCCCTATATATATATATATATAGGGGTGCGTTAAAATGACAAGACTCTTAAAATGACACTTGTGACACCACGCTAGACTGCAATATCATAAACGCTAGACTCGCAATATCCAATACACTAGCGTATTGGATATTGCCAGCGGGAAAAATTGCAGTCTAGCGTATTGATACGCTCGGATTTTGCAGTACTTGTTTTAAGGCCATTATTTGGTCCGTTTTTGATGTCAAAGTCACTCTACACGTCCATTATTTGCATATTTTGTCTATTTTGGAGTCAGACGGCGACCGGCGACCGCCGCGGATGTGTGCGGCGACCGCCGGCGCCCAGCGGGCCACCTCGGAAAAATGTGCTTGGAAGAGAAGTCTCGTCCGGCAACCGCCGAAAGATGTGCGGCGATCCGCCGCCGAGGGAACAGACTCTCTGGACTTCACTGGTGCAAGGAGTTGGAGCAGGATTTCAAGAACATCAAGAACGACAAGGATTCAACCTACGGGTTTTATTTGCTTTAGTTTTATGTTCAAATTGTCTTCCCTTCAATCTATGTTTTTAGCTTATTCAATTATGTGTAAGTAAACTCATAGGATTCTAGGGATGTGTTAGTAACGACTTTGGTTATACAAGTTCCGTTTTCTATTTAATATCCGTTTTGTTTTTACTTTGTTTCTTCCCTAAGTTAATCTTGATGCTTCATGATTGAGTGACACAATCGTGTATGATTTAATATAACTTGCTTCATAACTGTGACATAGTTCTAGCGAGTTAGGTCCACTTAGTAGACACTACAGTTAGCTTCCTTTAAAACGGCATTATTAATTGAGAGTGAGGACTTTTCAAGGGTCTTAGAAGCTTTTTGGAGTTACGTGTTAGGATTGACAACCCTAATCTTGTAATCAACGTTTGTTTCGCATGAGCATAATCTAGGTGACTCGTTTATCAAAGTAATAACTGTGCTAGGGTATTGTAGTTGGAATTTTGTATAACCATAACTGTGAACACACATCCCTGGGATTCCCTTATCTATATTGTCTTTCTCTTGATTTATTTGCATTTTATTTGATCTATGCTCTTATTTGCTTTTAGTTTTCCAAAAGTTTTCAAAACCCAAATGTTTTTCCAAATAGTAATTGAGTCTCAGTAGAGGATAGACACTTTTTGTTCGTCTTCCCCGTGTTCGATATCCGGTACTGACCTTTAGCTATACTATATATACTTTGTATACTTGCAGGTTTATTTAGTGCTAATAAAAAGTGCATCAAGTTTTTGGCGCCGTTGCCGGGGAAGACAATTCACTTTGGAGTGATATCTTCAAACGGATAATTTTGCTACTTTGGGCTTTAATCTCTTTCAGTTTTTTTAATTTTAGTTTTATTTCATTTTTGTTTATGGTTCTTGCAAGATTTGTATGCGAACGCGCTCTAGGAAGGACAACCTAGAAACGCTCAATTTAGAACTTGAGAGAACTCGTAGGAAAATAAGAAGTGAAAAAGGATCAGGAATAATGGGTGACCGAACAGACATCGAGAAACTGCAGGAAATGGTGAAGCTACTGATGGATGAGAGAGATGCGGAAAGGGCGGCCTGGGAGGCCTTGGAAAAGAAGAATCAGGAGATACAACCCGTGATGAACATGTTCAATCATGAGAATATGATTACCTTTCCCAAAGGACCTCTTATTGAAGCTAATAATTTCAAGTTACGCATGCCCCTTATTCAAAGGGTTGAGCAAACTCCTTTTGCAGGTAGGGCCACAGAAGACGCGAACCGCCATCTCTCCCAATTTGTGGAGATCGCAAACACTCTCAAATTGAACGTTGTCGACGACGACGCCATAAGGGTAAGACTCTTTCCCTTTTCATTAACTGATTCTGCTAAAGAGTGGTTTGAATCTATGCCCATAGAAAAGGTCTCCACATGGAAGGACATTGTAGCTGCCTTCCTCGACAAGTATTATCCGCCACGCACAATTTTGAAGCTCAAAAGCGAGATCTTCCAATTCATCTGAGGCCATGACGAACCCCTCTATGAGGCGTTTGCTCGTTTCAAAGCCCTTCTCCGAAAGTGCCGTAACCATGGTTTCACTGTGGACCACCAGGTAGGAATTCTCTATAATGGGTTTAACGAGAAAATTTGTGATATGCTTGATTTAGGTGCAAATGGAGGGTTCTTAAGAAAGTCAGGTGAGGAAGCCATGGCGGTGATAGAGGAATTCGCCACCAACAGCAGGGGGTGGTCGAAAGAAAGGCATAGCCTAAAAAGGATAGCTGCAGTCGAAGAAACCGAGGAAAGCTCCTTTGCAAAGGAATTGGCCGAGCTTCGAGTTAGGGTGGACCAAATGGATTCATCAAGGAAGGAGGAACCGATTCCACCAACCTCCATTATAGCAGTCTTGAAGCCTGAAACTCCTATCCCGATAGTGGAAGAAATCAACTACATGCAAGGAGGCGGCCCCAATAGAAATTACAACAATAATTATCGCCCTACCCAGGGGGGCGGTAATTTCAATAATTATAATGGGAACCGACCTCATCCTAACCTTTCTTATTCTAACAATAATTACTTGCAACCCCCTGCAGGATTTAACGTTAGCAAGGGAGGAGTAGTTGATACAATCAAAAAGGAGGAAAAGTATGAACAGGGGATCACAAGGAACTTGGAAGTAATCGCGCAAGACAGGAAGGTTAATGACACCAAGATCGGAGTGGTCGAAGCTAGGATAAACAACCTCGAGCAGGGAAGGAACACGATCTCAACAGCCATAGCCAACATCAACACACAAATGGAGCAAATTTAAAAGAAATTGGATGAGGATAGGGCAAAGGCAGCCGCACTAGTGGACGACATCAACAAAAAGTGGGTGGCAAAGCAGAAAACTGGGGACTGCCAAGACGCCGGCAGACCGCCGTACAGCACGCGGCGGGCCGCCACAGAAGCCCAGAATGGAGTCTGCCCAGCCGCTGGCGGACCGCTGGACTCTACGCGACGGGCCGCCACCGAGAAGGCAGAAGCGCCCGCCCAGCAGGGACTCGTGCGGCACAATGGGATTGTGCTACCTTTCCAACCAAAGAGGAAGTTTAAGCTCGAAGAGCAGTTCAAACACTTTTTAAACATGTTTTGTAAAGTTTATACTAACATTCCTCTAGTTGAATCGTTGCAGGAAATACCTAAGTCCGCAAAGCCGACAAAAGCCGACCTTAAACTACCACATCATTGCAGCGAGATCATCCAAAAGGAGAAGGCAATAAAGCAGAGAGATCCGGGCCAATTCATTATCCGATGCCGGATGGAGAGGAAAAAGTTGACAAGGCACTATGCGATCTAGGATCCTCCATCAATCTCATGCCACTGAAGTACTATGAAAAGCTCAACATTGGGCCACTCAAAACTTCAGACGTAACACTCAGGTTGGCCGATAACTCGACCATCAAAACTTTTGGTATGATTGAGGATGTCTTAGTGAAAATAGATGCCTTTATTTTCCCCGCCGATTTTATTGTGCTTGACATGAAAGTAGACAAGAACGTCCCTCTAATTTTAGGGCGAGAATTTTTTGTCACTTGCAAAGCTTTGATTGATGTAGGTCGTGGTGAGATCACAATCAGTAACAACCATTGCCAGTCAACCTATAAGATCGAAAGCGAGATGCTCAAGTTTGAAGAAGCAAAGCGGGCTAAGATGGAACAACAGTGTAGGGCAGTCATGGTCACGGATTTGACCAAACCACAAGACCTCTTCGAAACGGAGGAACATGCTACCTTCACCATCTATGTTGTTAAAGAGGTAAGACATTCTCCCAGAAAGGTCAATACTAATCCCTCTACCTCTATTCCGCAGAAAAAGAAGCAAAAGAAGAAGAAGGCAACCGGAGAGGACCCCGAAGTTTATGTTCTCAAAACAAAGACGGGGAAATATCAGTGGTGGAAGAAGCTAGGGACCAAGTTGCTCCCTTTGCCTATCTTCAACACTCGGGTCGCTGATCCGCCCAATTAGTGGGCCACTTCAAATCGAGCTAACGACTAAAAACAAAAGCGCTTGTTGGGAGGCAACCCAATGCTTTTCTTTTTTTGTAATTTTCATTTTTTTTTTTTTAAATAAAAAAATAAAAAAATAAAAAAATTAATTGACACGTGGCGGTCGCTGCAATCAGCACGGCGGTCGCCACACGTGTTTTCACATGTGCGGGATAGGACGGGCCTAGGGCAGGCTTAGGGCGGGCCGAATGAACCGCTGATCGGGCCACGGCGGCCCGCCACGAACCACTGTTTTAAATGCCCGTGCGTCGGACCGCCGCACAGCGTGCGGCGACCGCCGCGCGCAGTCCTGAGATGGGAATGCAGTTATAAAAGGTATGTTTTCCATTCTTTCTCCCATTCCTTCCTTGCACACAACCCCCACCTTTATAAATCGCCAATTTCACACACCCACACCATCATTCTCTCAATTCTCGCCAAGTGTAGAGTTCTTTTTCTCCAATTCTCAATCACCACAAGGTATGAATCCTAACTCAATTCCTGAGCATTGTTCTACTTCTTTCATGGATTTAGGCGTATGTTGGAAGAATTGTTAGGTAGAAACTCTTATTTTATGATGGAGGATGATTGTGTATGCTTATTTGTGGATTTCCATGGTGATATTGTGTTTTGGTGATAGTTGTGAAGCTTTGTGAATAGTGATTCCTTCTTGTTTCTACTTGTTTTTATGTTGCAATCATGTTCATAGCATTGTGAGGCTATTATTACTTCCATGAATTGCATTACTTTAGTATCCTATAGAGATTGTTGATATATATTGAATTATTGTTGATACGTCTCTGCATGGGGGATGAATTCACGTTGGGGGATGGATTTGTGTTTCCTAGTTTGGATAATTATGTTCTATATGTTTCCACGCTACCATCTAGGAAGTTTTATACACCTAAGCTTGCACTTACATGTCTTACATGTTGATCCTTTGGTATTGATTATAAGAGTGCAAGTTTGGGGGAACCTTTGATTTTCCCATTATTGGTATGCTTTCTAATAACTACGGCGTTAGCCTTGCCTCGAACGAGCAAAAGGCTATGTGGAAGAAGTTGTCGGTGCGACAGTCGGTGCCTTCGCGGTATCCCCACAATTTCCCTCTTCAAACTTTGGGGATCGCGGAGGACTTTTGGGCATTATGTGATGTAGGTGACGGGAACGGCCTCCGGTACATGTTTGAGAGGAAGTGGCCGTCGTTCAGAAAGTATACTCTCGAGTTCCTGAGCTCGTTGAAGGTCACAAAGGATCGCCAGCATAACTTTCCGCTTAGCACCGACTTCCGCCTAGGGAACCAATGGCACTCGCTCACCATGGAGGACCTTTGTGGAATCTTCCATTGCTTCGACCCCAACCCCGACACCGAGAATGATTATGATTTTGATGAGTTTGGGGGTGCAATGACGAATGAGCACGAGCATGCCGCGGGCTACGCAAAGTCTTCCTCAATCCGCAACCCGGTTTTGCGGTACCTCCACCGAGCCATGACCCAACTTATGTTTGCTAGGGTCGACGGGGGAAGTGTCTCCCAAACGGAGTTAAATGTGATTTGGTGTCTCCTCAACAAGAAGGGATTCGACTATGGAACCCTTTTTACTATCTATGTGGATCGGATCACGAAGAAGGATGGTGGCGTCATATGTTGTGGTGGTTTGATCACGGCAATCGCCAAGCATTTGGAGGTGTCTTTCACGGGTTTGACGGAAGATGGCGGGGAGCGCTTCATCACTTATGAGGTGCTATTTTCAGTGGGGCTCTTGAAGACCGATTATTGGGGGCAAGGATTTTTCCTACAAGTGGCGGGGGATCACTTCCCCGTTCCCATCCCGCAGTTGACTAAGGTCGACGTTTGGGCGAACCAAGCCAATTGGAAGCTCAACACCCCAGCGCACCGGAGAGCCATTGAGGCTAACCCCGTCAATGGGGAATTTAGGAAGAGGAACATCTCGGCTCGCATCCCCATCTTTGAGGCCGATGAGGACTCCGCCTTCGATGCTATCGATCACTACACCGAAGAAGGGTAGCACTCGCACGCCCAAGAGAGTCAAGTGCCGCCGCCACCGCTGCCCCAACGCCGCCAAGAAGAAGAAGAAGAGGAAGAAGTAGAGGGACATCGCCGCCGCACCAGAGCAAACCGCCGACGTGGAAGGCCGAACCCCGATGAGGAGTTTCAAGCAAACACCTCCGCCCAACTAGGAGATATCCACTCCTATATGCAAAACATGTCCAACACTTGGGACACTCGTTGAGCGGAGCAACAAAGTGAGAACGCCTACAACCGCCAAAAATGGATGGCTCACGGCGATTGGCGCACGGCGGAACAACAATTTTGGGAGCAACAACGGCTAGAAGACGTGCATCGCCGTCAACAAATTGAAGAGCTTCAGAGGATGGCCGCCGAGGCTCGACAAGAGCATCAAACGATGAGTGGCGATATCACCTATCTTATTGGCACATTCGACGACCTCAATGCCCGTTTCCCCCCTCCTCCTCAAGATTGAAGAAGTCAAGCTCAATGACTATAAATGAGCATTTGTATCATACTTTTGGATGTTTCAAGACAATTTCTTTTCTTGTTTTCGACAATTTTTGTTATAAGTTAAGTGTTTTCGGTGTTAGTTTTAATTTTTGTGTTTTGAAAATTTTCTCAGGTTCTGACCTCTCCGCGGCGACCGCCGCATGTGCTGCGGCAGTCCGCCACATACTCGCTGTAACATTTTGATGTCGCGTGCGACCGCCAGACAGCCCGCGGCGGGCCGCCACCTGGGCGTATTTCTCCTGCGTAATTTTTTCAAAGATCTTCAACTTTCGCCCGGTAAGGCCTCAAAGCGAGAATTTTCTAGGTACGTTTTTTTTCAGTAGTCCACTCACGTCCCTACCAACTCTGCAAACTTATTTTACACTTTGTTGTACATAAGTTTGGGGGGATGAAGTGGTGGACCGTGAGTTTAGGATTTTTCTTTTTGCTTTAAAGTTTTTGCTTTTGTTTTCAATAACCCCGTAAGTGAATTTTGTGTACTAAAAAATGTTTTCTTGAATCCATGTCGTGAACTTAACATGAAGAACATAGAAATACGCATGCTTAGGGACACACTTTAGATTGAGTTGCCGATGATATTACATTCCATCTATGTTTAAGTGTGGCTTAACGTTTTGATTTGATGGTTTGGTGAAAAGGTGCATAATTAATGAATTGCTTGTTCGCCTTGAATCATGCTTATACCTTGTGAGGATTTGAGCCTATTATTTCATTCTTGTGTGATTTATCTGCATTCATATAGTTGTTTCTAGAACTTGCTCCTAGTCTTGCCTAAGTTTACATAGTGTTTAAGTTGATTTAGGAGGATGATTGGCCATCTTTTCTTAGCTTACTTTTATCCAAAATTTTGACCCTCTCAAAAATTCAAAAATTTTCCCTTTGGAGCCAAGTTTGAGCCTTTAAGCCTTTTCTTTGGAAGCCAAAATAATGGGGACAATTCCTTGGGTTAGTTAGTTTTTGCTATCTTATTTGTAAAGGAATTGGAGAGATAAGGGGAAAGTATAAAAGTAGTGTGCTTAATGTAAAGAAAGTACAAGTTGTGAAATTGAGAAAGAATGCAAACATGTGCTTGGTCTTAGAAAAAAAAAGAAAGGATTTGTAAGAAAAAAAAAGAAAAAGAAAAAAATGTGAAAGGTTGAAATAAAATATAGAAATAAAATCAAAGGATTGGAAAGTGAGTTGAAGGAGATAAATGAAGTGTTAAAAGTGCCTTGGGTTTAGAAAAGTGGAGTTATCTTTACTCTACTTGGGATATTTTTAGTCACTTTTTAGCCAAATATTCCTCACCTACCAAAGAGCCTACATTATAACCAAAGATAAAGACCTTTCGAACTTTTGAAGCTTAATCACATTTAGTAGAGGAGGGAGTAGACTTTGAGCAAGCCTATGGAACTTTGCATGATGTATGATTTGAGTGCTTATGTACACATTACCCTTATACACTTTGAAAGTGAGAGAACACTTCCCATCTTTGGAAGTTTGCCACATGCGAGGGCTTGAATTCAAGGTGTTCCACGAGTTAGTAATGAAAGTGCACTAATAAGCCTTGCTTGATTTGATTGCGTTAATACATGTTTAAACTGTTCTTCCATCTTTTGAGGCAATTATGACATCCAGTCCTTGTGCATTCCGTGCGTCTATTGTTTTGTTCGAGGACAAACAAAAATGTAAGTTGAGGGGAATTGATTCCAACCAAATATTCAATTAACTCCAACAAGTTATTATCCAAAAAATAAAACAACAGTATCTGAAGATTTTAAAACAAAAGCAACAGTGAAACATAATACACCTGAGAAAAGCGACACTATATGAATGCGCGCTCGAGAGAGACGAAACAAGCTGAAACATATAATGTCAACTAGCATATCTTAAGTGAAAACTGATACGCTCGGATTTTGCACTGTTTTAAGGCCATTATTTGGTCCGTTTTTTATGTCAAAGTCACTCTACACATCCATTATTTGCATATTTTGTCTATTTTGGTATTTTGACGTGTTTCGTGAGAAATGTGCATAATTGAGCCGAAAAGGGAGCCAAAACGCCAAGTTTGGGAATCTAGAGTCAGACGGCGACCGGCGCCCGGCGGGCAGATCAATGCAGCGGTCCGCCTCGGAAAAATGTGCTTGGAAGAGAAGTCTCGTCCGGCGACCGCTGGAAGATGTGCGGCGGTCCGCCGCCGAGGGAACAGACTCTCTGGACTCCAACGCGGCGACCATCGGCCAAGGTGCGGCAGCCCGCCGGAGAAAGGCGGTGAATCCGAGAAGCCCTAGATTTGCGCCCAGTTTTACAATATTTTGGAGATTTTTTCCTTCTACAACAAGACATGACTTTCCCCTATAAATAAGGCCTCAAGGTTCGTACTTCAAAAGGTGCAAGGAGTTGGAGCAGGATTTCAAGAACATCAAGAACGACAAGGATTCAACCTACGGGTTTTATTTGCTTTAGTTTTATGTTCAAATTGTCTTCCCTTAAATCTATGTTCTTAGCTTATTCAATTATGTGTAAGTAAACTCATAGGATTCTAGGGATGTGTTAGTAACGACTTTGGTTATACAAGTTCCGTTTTCTATTTAATATCCGTTTTGTTTTTACTTTGTTTCTTCCCTAAGTTAATCTTGATTCTTCATGATTGAGTGACACAATCGTGTATGATTTAATATAACTTGCTTCATAACTGTGACATAGTTCTAGTGAGTTAGGTCCACTTAGTAGACACTACAGTTAGCTTCCTTTAAAACGGCATTATTAATTGAGAGTGAGGACTTTTCAAGGGTCTTAGGAGCTTTTTGGAGTTACGTGTTAGGATTGACAACCCTAATCTTGTAATCAACGTTTGTTTCGCATGAGCATAATCTAGGTGACTCGTTCTATCAAAGTAATAACTGTGCTAGGGTATTGTAGTTGGAATTTTGTATAACTATAACTGTGAACACACATCCCTGGGATTCTCTTATCTCTATTGTCTTTCTCTTGATTTATTTGCATTTTAGTTGATCTATGCTCTTATTTGCTTTTAGTTTTCCAAAAGTTTTCAAAACCCAAATGTTTTTCCAAATAGTAATTGAGTCTCAGTAGAGGATAGACACTTTGTGTTCGTCTTCCCCGTGTTCGATATCCGGTACTGACCTTTAGCTATACTATATATACTCTGTATACTTGCAGGTTTATTTAGTGCTAATAAAAAGTGCATCACGTATTGGATATTGCAGTCCGCGAAAATTTACCCTTGAGCAATTTTTATGATTGCCACATGGCAGCTAATTATTCGTCCATGTGTACAAATGATTGGCTAGGATTGGTGGTATGGTGTTACCTTAAGAGGTGTTGTCATTTTAACACAAACCTATATATATATATATATATATATATATATATATAGGTTTGTGTTAAAATGACAACCACCCTTAAAATGACAACGTGACAACGCTTATACAACAATATTATAAACGCTACACAGCAATATCCAACACGTTAGACAGCAATCTATAGATTGCTTTGTCTAATGTGTTGGATATTGCTTGTTCAAGAAAAATTGTTGTTTAAAGACCACAAAATTGCTGCCCGTCTTTTTTTTTTTTTTTTTTTTTTTTTTTGCCACGTGGCAGCTTATTATTCGTCCACGTGTACAAATGATTGGCTAGAAATGGTGGTATGGTGTTATTTTAAGGGGTGGTGGCACCCTAACATGCCCCTATATATATATATATATATATATATATATATATATATATATATATATATAGAATTGTGATCAATTGAGATTATTTAGGCTAATTGAGAAATGAGATGCAATATCAGCCACTCATTTTTATTAAATGAGTGGTCCAGATTTTACCACACAATAAATATTTTTGGATTAATTTATTATGAAAGGGTATAATAGTCATTTCGTGTTTTAATTTAGGATTCTTCAGCTTTCATCGGCGATTTCGGTGAGATTTGCGATTTGTTTGAGTTCTCTGATTCAATCGATTCCAAGGATTTATGATTCAATTGATTCAAAAATTAGAATTCAGACGATTTCAACGATCTCTGATTCAACGATTCCTCAGCATGTCAATTTTAAAAAATAGACGACCAGTTCGACGGATTTCGGTGTTGATTTTGAAGTTTTTCGGTCGATTTTACCGACTTTGATTCTGTTTTTATGTTTTATTTGTTGATGCCCAGTCAAATCTGTTCCTAATCAGTTTTTATTTTTTTTTGCTTTTTCATCTTTAGCTTCGATTTCAGTTCATAATCAATACGTAAGTGTTATCTGATGGATTCTTCATCATATTCAGAGTCGACGTCTGTTATGACAAATAGGGCAATTGTGAATCGAGAAACAAAAGAACGTAAATAGACACAGAATTTACGTGGTTCACCAACGTTGTGTTGACTACGTCCCCACGGGCAAGAACGGAGCACATATTTTATTATGACTGCAGTTTTCAGATGCTTTGATTGGACTATCGAGATCACGGAATTATGTGCTCTACTCCCATATATATAGGCACACATTAGACAGATTTGGGCCTAGGAAACATAATCCTATACAAATTCAAGGCATACTAACAAATCTCCACCTTGACTTGAATTCTCTCTTGCAGACGCATCATCATAACACCAGACGAACAAACTTCTCCATTCTTGCCTCAGATTTTCCCTCCACGGGCAACTAACAGCTCATGACATTAAGCAAGTCCAAACAATGTTGGAACTTGTTTTGCGGGACTGACTTGGTGAACATATCAGCAGGATTATCAGCAGTACCTACTTTCTTCACCTCAATTCTCTTCTCATCTCTTAGAAAATGATACCTCACATCAATATGCTTAGTCCTCTCATGATGGACTTGATCCTTGGCTAAACAAATAGCGCTCTGACTGTCACAGAACACAACAGCTTGATCTTGATGTAAACCAAGATCACCAACTAGCCCTTGCAACCATATTCCCTCTTTAGCAGCTTCTGTCAACGCCATATACTCTGCTTCAGTAGTAGACAAAGTAACTGCAGCCTGCAAAGTTGCTTTCCAACTAACAACAGAACCACTAAGAGTGAAAACATAACCGGTCATAGATCTCCTACTATCGACATCTCCAGCATAGTCAGAATCAGAATAACCAGTCACTAAACAGTGAGTATCACCTCCATAAATGAGACCAATATCAGACGTACCTCTCAAGTAACGAAAGATCCTCTTCACAGCCTGCCAGTGCTCCTTTCAACTTCGGATTTCGGTGCAAGATCAGATGACAAATGAATGTTTGTGGCACTTGGAGTATCAATAGCCTTAGATGCAGACATGCCAAATCTTGACAAAATCTTCTCAATGTAGCTCTTCTGTGACAGAGAAAGCTTCTTCTTTTCTTTATCTCTAGAAATCTCCATGCCCAAAATTTTCTTCGCAACACCCAAATCTTTCATATCAAACTCAGCACTAAGATGAGCTTTCAACTTCTGTACTTCAGACTTCGACTTCGCAGCTATGAGCATATCATCCACATATAGAACAAGATAGACCATAGAACCATCATCAGCTTTGTTGTGATAGACACAACAATCATACGGACTCCTGCTGAATCCCAGCTTGATCATGTAACTATCAAACCTCTTATACCACTGCCTCGGAGACTGCTCTAGTCCATACAAGGACTTCTTCAACTTGCACACATAATCCTCCTTGCCCGGAACCACAAATCCCTCTGGCTGAATCATGTAGATATCCTCCTCAAGCAATCCGTGTAGGAAAGCCATCTTCACATCTAGTTGCTCAAGCTCCAAATCATAATGTGCAACTATCGCAAGTAACACTCTGATGGAAGTGTGTCTGACCACTGGTGAGAATATCTCATTATAGTCAACCCCCTCCTTCTGTGTGAACCCTCTTGCAACTAGACGAGCCTTATATCTAATGCCCTCATTTGGTGTATTGCTTTCCTTCTTCTTGAAAATCCATTTGCAAGTGACAATCTTTCTCCCCTTAGGCCGTGGAACCAATTCCCAAGTCAGGTTCTTCAAAAGTGATTCTATCTCTTCTTCCATTGCAGCGAGCCACTTGGCACGCTCACTGCCCGAAACAGCTTCCTTGTAGGTAGGTGGTTCATCTGCCGAAGGCTCATCTTCGACCTCATTGGCAACCTGCAATGCATATGCCATCATATCCTCAAAACCATACCTCAACAGAGGCTTCACATCTGTCCTCCTGGCTCTGTCAATAACGATGCTTCTCTGACGAGCTTGTGGATGAACATTCAAACTAGAAGTATCGGAAGCTTCAGCAGTAGTGTGTTGATCTTCTCCACCTTGGGGTTGTGATTCACTCACATCGTGAGTGACTTGCAGCTCCACCTGTTCATCAACACCATCCAAATCCTCTTTAGCAATAGACTTCACAGTAGAGTTAAGCATAGAATTTTCATCAAACACCACATTCCGACTGAGAATAATTCTACCCTCTGAAGATGACCAAATTCTGTACCCCTTAACTCCATCTCCATAACCAACAATTACTCCCTTCTTAGCTCTTGGCTCCAATTTACCTTCACTCACATGATAGTACACAGTACTCCCAAAAACTCTCAACATAGAGTAATCTGCAGATGAATCAGACCATACCTAGTACGGTGTCTTGCAGTCAATGCCAGTGTGAGGTACACGGTTGATCAGATAACAAGCCATGTTTACTGCCTCAGCCCAAAACTTCCTAGTCAAATCGGCTTGGAAGAGCATGCATCTTGCTCTCTCCAACAACGTCTGATTCATGCGTTCTGCCACACCATTCTGCTTTGGTGTATGTCTAACGGTGTGATGGTGAACGATCCCTTCACTCCTACAGAACTCTTTGAAGTCAGACGAACAAAATTCCAGACCGTTATCTATTCTCAATCGCTTGATCTTCTTCCCAGTCTGGTTTTCAATTATAGTCTTCCACTCTTTGAACTTATTGAATGTCTCACCTTTATGTTTTATCATAAACACCCAAGTCATTCTCGAGTAGCCATCAATCATAGACACAAAATACTTGTGTCCTCCAACAGACTCAACACGTGAGGGACCCCAACAATCCATATGAATGTAGTCAAGTGTCCCCTTCGTTCGATGAACACCTTTCTTTGGAAACTTGTTGCGATGAAGCTTCCCCAACACACAGTGTTCGCAGAAATCAAGTTTCAGCACCTTATGGCCCTAAAGAAAATCACGATTCGACATGATTCTCATGCCACGTTCTCCCATATGACCGAGCCTCATATGCCACAGCTTGGTCATATCCTTGGTTGCAACCTCGGATGATGCAATATCATGACCAGAATCATGCCGCGATGGAACCTCTCAGAACATACAAGGTACCCCATTTCAAAGCTGTCAGAACCACCTTCGAACCTTTCAAAATACGCATTACTTCACCTTCACCTTTAAAACTGAACCCCTTACTATCAAATGTACTCAGGGATATCAGATTCTTCGTCATCTGTGGAACATGCCTAACATCGTTCAAGGTGCAAAAGACCCCATCATGAGTCCTAATCCTGATTGAGCCGATGCCAACCACCTTGCAGACAGCACTGTTGGCCATGGTAACATTGCCTCCATCTATCTGCTCATAAGTGTTGAAATACTCCTTGTGAGGACAGAGATGATATGACGCTCCAGAATCCAAAATCCACACATCATTACAGTGTGGCTGTTCATCCGCAACCAAGGCCAATTCTTCTTCCGAATTTGTGTCATCAGCTTCTGCCCAGTCGCAGAACCGTTAGCATCTTCCTTCTTGCCCAATTTCATCTTTATCCTTGGATAATCAGCCTTCCAATGCCCTGGTTCTTTACAATATCTGCAGATGTCATCTGGCTTAGGGCCTTTAGGACCTTTTGAACCTTTTGAGTTCTGCTTTTTCTGGTCGAATTTCTTCTGTCCTTTACCCGTAACAGATAATCCCGATGGCAGCCGAACTCGTTGCCTGTTGACAATCCTCTCTGACGTGGAGAGCAAATCGAACATCCTCCAACGAAAGAGTTTCATTGCCAGTCATAAAAGACTCAACAAAATTTTCATAAGATTCAGGCAGAGACACAAGAAAAATTAAAGCAGCATCCTCGTGTTCTACTTTAACTTTAACATTACGCAAATCTAGCAAAATTTTATTCAAATTTTCCAAATAATTCCAAAGGGGCGTACCTTCCTGCATGCGTAACCGAAACAAATGTTGCTTCAAGAGCAACTTGTTGGTTAGAGACTTCGTCATGTATAGACTCTCCAACTTCGCCCAAAGAGCAACAGCCGTCTCCTGATCCGCAACTTCGATGATAACATCGTCAGACAGGCTCAATATGATGGTCGAGTGGGCCTTTCCGTCTAGGGTTGTCCACTCCTTATCATCCTCCGTAGCCTTCTTTGTTTTGAGCGGCTCCCACAAACCCTGCTGCTTCAGCAGAGATCGCATCTTGATCTGCCATAAACCAAAACTATTTCTCCCGGTGAATTTGTCAACCTTCACGTTCAGAGCAGACATCTCGATTTACCAGACAAAACCCTCACAGCGGAATTCAAAACCCTATTTCGAAAACCTAGGCTCTAGATACCAGTTTGTTATGACAAATAGGGCAATTGTGAATCAAAAAACAAAAGAACGTAAATAGACACAGAATTTACGTGGTTCACCAACGTTGTGTTGGCTACGTCCACGGGCAAGAACGGAGAACAAATTGTATTATGACTGCGGTTTTCAGATACAGTTTGGACCTGTCAGATCACAGAATTTATGTGCTCTACTCCATATATATAGGCACACATTAGACAGACTGGGCCTAGGAAACATAATCCTATCCCAATTAGGAAACCTAATCCTATACAAATTCAAGGCATATTAACAACGTCGACGAATGGTGGAGGTAATTTTGTTTAGTTTTCATTAACATGATTTTTTTTGTATTATGTTGGTGAACTATACTCTGTTGACATAAATGCAAATCTGTTGACATGATGTATGTTAGCTGTTAAATATTCTATGTATCTATACTCTTTGTTGACATTCTGATTACATACAAAATAATTTGAAATGTAGTGTTGAAATGTTGATTCTGGATTTTGGAAACCCTCTATGTTGTTGATGCACTTTTTATTAGCACTAAATAAACCTGCAAGTATAAAGAGTATGTATAGTATAGCTAAAGGTTAGTACCGGATATCGAACACGGGGAAGACGAACACAAAGTGTCTATCCTCTACTAAGACTCAAATACTATCTGGAAAAACAATTGGGTTTTGAAAACTTTTGAAAAACTAAAAACAATAAAAAGCATAGACCAACTAAAAGCGAATAAAACACGGAGAAAGACGAAAGAGATAAGGGAATCCCAAGGATGTGTGTTCACAGTTATGGTTATACATAATTCCAACTACAATACCCTAGCACAGTTTATACTTTGAAAGGACGAGTCACCTAGCTTATGCTCATGCGATACAAATGTTGATTACAAGATTAGGGTTGTCAATCCTAACACGTAACTCCAAAAAGCTCCTAAGACCCTTGAAAAGTCCTCACTCTCAATTAACAGTGCCGTTTTAAGGGAAGCTAACTGTAGTGTCTACCAAGTGAATCTAACTCGCTAGAACTCTGTCACAGTTATGAAGCAAGTTATATTAAATCATACACGATTGTGTCACTCAATCATGCATCATCAAAACTACTTAGGGAAGAAACAAAGTAAAAACAAAACGGATATTAAATAGAAAAATGAATTTGTATAACCAAAGTCGTTACTAACACATCCCTAGAATCCTATGAGTTTAGTTACACATAATTGAATAAGCTAAAAACATAGATTGAAGGGAAGACAATTTGAACATAAAACTAAAGCAAATAAAACCCGTAGGTTGAATCCTTGTCGTTCTTGATGTTCTTGAAATCCTTCTCCAACTCCTTGCACCAATGAAGTACTCTAGGTCTTGATCTCTATGAAGTATTTTGCAAGTAGAAGTTCTCTTTTTGATGAAGCTTGAGGTCTTATTTATAGGGGAAAGCCACTCCTTGTTGTAAAAGGAAAAGATCTCCAAAATATGGTAAATCTGGGCGCAAATCTAGGGCTTCTCGAATTCGCCGCCTTTCTCCGGTGGGCCGCTGCACCTTGGCCGGCGGTCGCCGCGTTGGAGTCCAGAGAGTCTGTTCCCTCGGCGGCGGATCGCCGAACGTCTTCCGGCGGTCGCCGGACGAGACTTCTCTTCCAAGCACATTTTTCCGAGGCGGACCGCTACATTGATCTCGCCCGCCGGGCGCCGGCGGTCGCCGCACACATCCGCAGCGGTCGCCGGTCGCCGTCTCGACTCCAGATTTCCAAACATGGCGTTTTGGCTCCCTTTTTCGGCTCAATTATGCACATTTCTCACAAAACACATCAAAATACCAAAATAGACAAAATATGCAAATAATGGACATGTAGAGTGACTTTGACATTAAAAACGGACCAAATAATGGCCTTAAAACAGTGCAAAATCCGAGCGTATCAACTCCCCCAAACTAACTTTTTTTTTACTTCGAACAAAACAATAAAGACACGAGAATAGGCGCACGGAATGCACAAGGACTAGATGTCATAATTGCCTCAAAAGATGGAAGAACAGTTTAAACATGTATTAACGCAATCAAATCAAGCAAGGCTTATTAGTGCACTTTCATTACTAACTCGTGGAACACCTTGAATTCAAGCCCTCGCATGTGACAAACTTCCAAAGATGGGAAATGTTCTCTCACTCTCAAAGTTTATAAGGATAATGTGTAAATAAGCACTCAAATCATGCATCATTCAAAGTTTACCATAGGCTTGCTCAAAGTCTAATCCCTCTTCTACTAAATGTGATTAAGCTTCAAAAGTCCGAAAGGTCTTTATCTTTGGTTGAATGTAGGCTCTTTTGTAGGTGAGGAATATTTGGCTAAAAAGTGACTAAAAATAAAAATATCCCAAATAGAGTAAAGATAACTCCACTTTTCTAAACCCAAGACACTTTTTATCACTTAATTTATTTCTCCTTTAACTCACTTTCCAATCCTTTGATTTTCTTTTCTTTTCACAACCTTTCACACATTTTTTTCTCTTTTTTTTTTTCTTTTCTTTTTCTTTCTTACACATCCTTTCTTTTTTTTCTAAGATCAAGCACATATTTGGAATTTTTCTCAATTTCACAACTTGTACTTTCTTTATATTAAGCACACTACTTTTTATACTTTCCTCCTTATCTCTCCAATTCCTTTACAAAATAAGATAGCAAAAACTAACTAACCCAAGGAATTGTCCCCATTATGTTGGCTTCCAAAGAAAAGGCTTAAAGGCTCAAAATTGGCTCCAAAGGGAAAAATTATTTGAAACTTTTTTGAGAGGGTCAAAACTTTTGGATAAAAGTAGACTAGAAAAGATGGTCAATCATCCTCCTAAATCAACTTAAACACTATGTAGACTTAGGCAAGACTAGGAGCAAGTTCTAGAAACAAATACATGAATGCAGATAAATCACACAAGAATGAAATTTAGGCTCAAATCCTCACAAGGTATAAGCATGATTCAAGGCGAACAAGCAATTCACTAATTATGCACCTCTTCACCAAACCATCAAATCAAAACGTTAAGCCACACTTAAACATAGATGGAATGTAATATCATTGGCAACTCGGATCTAAAGTGTGTCCCTAAGCATGCGTGTTTCTAAGTTCTTCATGTTAAGTTCACGACATGGATTCAAGAAAACAAAAATTCACCTATGGGGTTTTTTTTTAAAAAAAACAAAAACAAACACATAAAGCAAAAACAAAAACCTAATACTCACGGTCCACCACTTCATCCCCCCAGACTTATTTACAACAAAGTGTAAAATAAGTTTGCAGAGTCGGTAGGGACGTGAGTGAACTACTGAAAAAAAAACGTACCTTGAAGATTCTTGCGTCGAGGCTTGACCGGGCGAAAGTTGAAAAACCTTGGAAAAATCGCGCTGGAGACTGTGCTCAGGTGGCGGACCGCCGCGGCCTGTCCGGCGGTCGCCGCACATCGTTAGATTGTTCCAGCGAGCAGGTGGCGGGCCGCCGCAACACATGCGGCGGTCGCCACAGAAGAGTCAGAACCTGCGAAAATTTTTCAAAAATACCAAAACTAAACAAAAACCAAAAAGTACTAAAAAACTGGAAATAAATGGTCGGGTTTCCTCCCAACAAGCGCTTATTTTTCGTCTTTAGCTTGACGTTCTTTGAAGCTCATGTTATCCCCCATCGTGGGAATTCCTTTGGGATGCCTTTGTACCTACAAATTCGCAATGTGAGTATAGAATGAAGAAAATTATAGTAGGATTCAACACATAGTATTTGGCAATCTCCCAAACTTGAACCAAATCAAGGTGTAAACATAATCACATGCAAGACCAAGTAATCCACCTTGATTCAAAAATCATCCCCCATCAAGATCTCTATCCCCCACTAATTTGCAAGAATTTTCCACAATAGACCAAGATCATGGAAAACAATATATGCTCAAGAATATACACAAGTCATGCAAGATAAAATAGCCTCACAATGCTATGAACATGAACTATGCGTATCAACAATCAAATCAACGGGGAATTCAAACTTCATCCACAAGAAGAAGCTAATTCAAGCACACCCAACAATGATCAATTCCAATAAATCCAACTCACAAATTCACCACCAAAGTATCAAAAGTATATCATCCCCCATCAAACTCTATAGTAGACTACCAAAATATATATACCAACAACAAAATCATCCAATGAAAGTATTCAAGATCAAAGCTCAAAAATTACAAGAAGAACGTACCTTGCGTTGGTTGACATTTGAGCACAAGAACAATTTGGTAGAATCCAAAGAATTTAATAGAGTGATGTGAATTTGGAGTGTGGGTGTGTGAATAATGAGGAGAAATAGAATTTAAAGGGAGGGGAGAAAGTGGATGCTAGGGTTAGAAAGAAAAAGAATGAAAGAAGGAAGGAAGAAACATACCTTATGTGAGAATCTCGCGTCTAACACGCTGCGGCGGTCGCTGACTGCAGTTCAGCGGACCGCCGTGGATGGTTTGTCCTTACTGATCTTCTTTCGGCGGCCGCCGCAATCAACTCGGCAGACCGCTAGCCCTGCTCCAGTAACCTCTTTTTTTTTCTTTTTTTAGAAAAACGAAAATGAAAATAAAAATAAAAATAAAATAAAATAACTAAATCAACGAAAAATTGGGTTGCCTCCCAACAAGCGCTTTTGTTTTTAGTCGTTAGCTCGACTTGAAGTGGCCCACTAATTGGGCGGATCAGCGACCCTAGTGTTGAAAATGGGCATAGGGAGCAACTTGGTCCGTAGCTTCTTCCACCACTTGTATTTCCCCTTATTTGTTTTGATAACATAAATCTCGGGGTACTCCTTGGTTGCTTCTTCCTCTTTTGCTTCTTTTTCTGCGAGATATAGGTGGAGGGATTAGTATCGTCCTTTATGGGAGAACATCTTACCTCGTTGACAATGTAGATAGTGGAGGTAGTAGGATCCTCCACTTCAAAGGGGTCTTGAGGTTTGGTCAAATCCGTGACCATGATTGCCCTACACTGCTATTCCATCTTTGTCCGCTTTGCTTCCTCAAACTTGAGCATCTCGCTTTCGATCTTATAGGTGGATTGGCTATGGTTATCGCTAATTGTGATCTCGCCATGACCTACATCAATCAAAGCTTTGCAAGTAGCAAGAAAATCTCTCCCTAAGATTAGAGGGACGTTCTTGTCTACTTTCATGTCAAGCACAATAAAATCGGCGGGAAAAATGAAATCATCTATTTTCACTAAGACATCCTCAATCATACCAAATGTTTTTATGGTCGAGTTATCGGCCAACCTGAGTGTTACGTCTGAAGTTTTGAGTGGCCCAATGTTGAGCTTTTCGTAGTACTTCAGCGGCATGAGATTGATGGAAGATCCTAGATCGCATAGGGCCTTGTCAACCTTTCCCTCTCCAATCCGACATCGGATAATGAATTGGCCCGGATCTCTCTGCTTCACTGTCTTCTCCTTTTGGATGATCTCGCTGCAATGATGTGGTAGCTTAAGGTCGGCTTTTGTCGGCTTTCTCTTTCTCATCACTGCCTCCCTTAGTAGCTTCGCATATTTAGGTATTTCCTGCAACGATTCAACTAGAGGAATGTTAGTATGAACTTTACAAAACATGTTCAAAAAATGTTTGAACTGCTCTTCGAGCTTAAACTTCCTCTTTGGCTGGAAAGGTAGCACAATCCCATTATGCCGCACGAGTCCCTGCTGAGCGGGTGCTTCTTCCTTCTCTGTGGGCGGCAGGCCAGACTCCATTCTGTGCTTCAGTGGCGGTCCGCCGCGTGGTGTCCGGTGGTCCGCCAGCGACTGGGCAGTCCCCAGTTTTCTGCTTTGCCACCCACTTTTTGTTGACGTTGTCCACTAGTGCGGCTGCCTTTGCCCTGTCCTCATCTAACTTCTTTTGGATTTGCTCCATTTGCGTGTTGATGTTGGTTATGGCAGTTGAGATCGTGTTCATTCCCTACTCGAGGTTGTTTATTCTAGCTTCAACCACTCCGATCTTGGTGTCATTAACCTTCCTGTCTTGCGCGATTACCTCCAAGATCCTTGTGATCCCTTGTTCATAATTTTCCTCCTTCTTGAATGTCTCAACTATTCCTCCCTTGCTAACATTAAATCTTGCGGGGGGTTCCATGTAATTATTGTTAGAATAAGAGAGATTAGGATAAGGTCGGTTTCCATTATAATTATTGAAATTACCGCCCCCCTGGTTAGGGCGATAATTATTGTTGTAATTTCTATTGGGACCGCCTCCTTGCATGTAGTTGATTTCCTTCACTGTCGGGGTAGGAGTTTCGGGTTTAGAGACTGCTATAATGGAGGTTGGTGGAATCGGGTCCTCCTTCCTTGATGAATCCATTTGGTCCACCCTAACTCGAAGCTCGGCCAATTCCTTTGCAAAAGAGCTTTCCTCGGCTTCTTCAACTGCAGCTATCCTTTTTAGGTTATGCCTTTCTTTCGACCACCCCCTGCTATTGGTGGCGAATTCCTCTATCACCGCCATGGCTTCCTCACCTGACTTCCTTAAGAACCCTCCATTTGCACCTGAATCAAGCATAGCACAAATTTTCTCGTTAAACCCATTATAGAGAATTCCTACCTGATGGTCCACGGTGAAACCATGGTTAGGGCACTTTCGGAGAAGGGCTTTGAAACGAGCAAATGCCTCATAGAGGGGTTCGTCATGGCCTTGTATGAATTGGAAGATCTCGCTTTTGAGCTTCAAAATTGTGCCCGGCGGATAGTACTTGTCGAGGAAGGCAGCTACAATGTCCTTCCATGTGGAGACCTTTTCTCTGGGCATACATTCAAACCACTCTTTAGCAGAATCAGTTAATGAAAAGGGAAAGAGTCTTACACTTATGGCATCGTCATCGACACCGTTCAATTTGAGAGTGTTTGAGATCTCCACAAATTTGGAGAGATGGCGATTGGCATCCTCCGTGTAGCCCTTCCTGCAAAAGGAGTTTGCTCGACCCTTTGAATAAGGGGCATGCGTAACTCGAAATTGTTAGTGTCAATACGAGGTCCTTCGGGAAAGGTAATCATATTCCCATGATTGAACATGTTCATCACGGGTTGTATTTCCTGATTCTTCTTCTCCAAAGCCTCTCGGGCTGCCCTTTCCGCATCTCTCTCATCCATCAGTAGCTTCACCATTTCCTGCAATTTCTAGATGTCTGTTCGGTCACCCATTGTTCCTGATCCTTTTTCACTTCTTATTTTCCTACAAGTTCTTTCAAGTTCCAAATCGAGTGGTTCTAGGTTGTCCTTCCCAGAGCGCGTTCGCATACAAAACCTGCAAAAACCTAAAACAAAAACGAATTAAAAACTAAAATTGAAAACTGAAAGCAATTAAAATCCAAAGTAGCAAAATTATCCGTTTGAAGATATCACTCCAAAGTGAATTGTCTTCCCCGGCAACGGCGCCAAAAACTTGATGCACTTTTTATTAGCACTAAATAAACCTGCAAGTATACAGAGTATATATAGTATAGCTAAAGGTTAGTACTGGATATCAAACACGGGGAAGACGAAAACAAAGTGTCTATCCTCTACTAGGACTCAAATACTATCTGGAAAAACAATTGGGTTTTGAAAACTTTTGAAAAACTAAAAACAATAGAAAGCATAGACCAACTAAAAGCGAATAAAACATGGAGAAAGACGATAGAGATAAGGGAATCCTAGGGATGTGTGTTCACAGTTATGGTTATACATAATTCCAACTACAATACCCTAGCACAGTTTATACTTTGAAAGGACGAGTCACCTAGCTTATGCTCATGCGATACAAATGTTGATTACAAGATTAGGGTTGTCAATCCTAACACGTAACTCCAAAAAGCTCCTATGACCCTTGAAAAGTCCTCACTCTCAATTAACAGTGCCGTTTTAAGGGAAGCTAACTGTAGTGTCTACTAAGTGAATCTAACTCGCTAGAACTCTGTCACAGTTATGAAGCAAGTTATATTAAATCATACACGATTGTGTCACTCAATCATGCATCATCAAAACTACTTAGGGAAGAAACAAAGTAAAAACAAAACGGATATTAAATAGAAAAATGAATTTGTATAACCAAAGTCGTTACTAACACATCCCTAGAATCCTATGAGTTTAGTTACACATAATTGAATAAGCTAAAAACATAGATTGAAGGGAAGACAATTTGAACATAAAACTAAAGCAAATAAAACCCGTAGGTTGAATCCTTGTCGTTCTTGATGTTCTTGAAATCCTTCTCCAACTCCTTGCGCCAATGAAGTACTCTAGGTCTTGATCTCTATGAAGTATTTTGCAAGTAGAAGTTCTCTTTTTGATGAAGCTTGAGGTCTTATTTATAGGGGAAAGCCACTCCTTGTTGTAAAAGGAAAAGATCTCCAAAATATGGTAAATCTGGGCGCAAATCTAGGGCTTCTCGAATTCGCCGCCTTTCTCCGGTGGGCCGCTGCACCTTGGCCGGCGGTCGCCGCGTTGGAGTCCAGAGAGTCTGTTCCCTCGGCGGCGGATCGCCGAACGTCTTCCGGCGGTCGCCGGACGAGACTTCTCTTCCAAGCACATTTTTCCGAGGCGGACCGCTGCATTGATATGCCCACCGGGCACCGGTGGTCGCCGCACACATCCGCAGCGGTCGTCGGTCGCCGTCTGACTCCAGATTTCCAAACATGGCGTTTTGGCTCCCTTTTTCGGCTCAATTATGCACATTTCTCACAAAACACATAAAAATACCAAAATAGACAAAATATGCAAATAATGGACGTGTAGAGTGACTTTGACATTAAAAACGGACCAAATAATGGCCTTAAAACTGTGCAAAATCCGAGCGTATCAGTTTTCACTTAAGATATGCTAGTTGACATTATATGTTTCAGCTTGTTTCGTCTCTCTCGAGCGCGCATTCATATAGTGTCGCTTTTCTCAGGTGAATTATGTTTCACTGTTGCTTTTGTTTTAAAATCTTCATATACTGTTGTTTTATTTTTTGGATAATAACTTGTTGGAGTTAATTGAATATTTGGTTGGAATCAATTGTCATTTATCAGCTTTTCGCCGAAGCCGTTCACACATGTTTTTTTTCGGAGAGATTTGTGCGTGTTGTTTCTTCTATACAGAGTAATTTTTTGGTTGTTACAAACGTGATTCTGAACAAAATTTAGCTCAGTTTTGTTATTCTTGTGCTTGGAAGGCAAAGACGAACTGTCGAATTCCTCCGATATAATCGATCGCAGCTGGAGTAAAAATGCAATAATGAAATTTTGGCACAGTTGTTGTTTTTTGTGTTTTAATAGGGAGAAAATTGATGAGGTTCATGAATTCATGAAGAAAATCATGAGAGAGAAGGAATCAGAGCTGTGGCGGCGATCTGTGGCTGATTAGGAGCTCGATTCTGTGACGAATTTGATGAGGAAGGAAGTTGCCGCGATCTGCAAAAAAGGTTGAAATCGTGACGTGAGATTTGAAGATTTTGGGGATCAACTGTCAGAAGAAGTTTTGATTTGATGATTTGATGATTTTTCTTATTCTATCTCCGATTTCCAGATTGATTTATGTCTTTCTTCGGATTTTGTAGGAGAAAGAGTATAAAGAATTGGCTGAGGCTTTCGATGATAAGAAGGAAAAGGCGCAGCTCCTCGCGAAATTAGTAGAGGTAGATGAAGCTCTTGCTTTACTGATTTCAATTTTTGCAGATTTGTTGTTGACGTTGTTTGATTTTTGCAGTTGGTGAGTGAAAGAGAGAAGCTGAGATCGAGTAAACTAGAAGAGCTCTACAAGAACATATAGTTGACGCTCCAGTTTAAGGAAAAAATGATGACGCTCCAGTTTCTCGGTGAGAGATCTGAAGGTGAGAGGGAGATCTGTGGAATTAGAGCTCCGGAGAGTAAGGAGATGAGGTTGAGAAATATGTTTGAGATGTTAGTGCTGGTGTGTTGGTGCTGCATATTTTGAGACGTAGTTTTTGAGATTTTGATTCTGGATTTTGGAAATCCTTGTTGACACACTGTTGACATTTTGCTATAAGTTGTTGATATTTGATATTCTGGCTATTGATATATGAATTATAAGTGTTACTTTTTAGTTGTTGACATTTTAATACAAGTTGTTGACATTTGATATTTTAGCTATTGATATGTGAATTATTAGTGTTATTTTTTAATTGTTGACATTTTAATACTGTGTTGTTGATTAGTTGTTAACATTTTAATACGAGTTGTTGACATTTGATATTCTGGCTATTGATATGTGAATTATAAGTGTTAGTTTTTAGTTGTTGACATTTTAATACGAGTTGTTGACATTTGATGGATCTTATTTAATTTTGCACTTTAGGCACGTAATTAATCATTTTGCTTATGGAAATTTGACTTCTAGCTATGCTTTTCATCTTGAATTATTAGTTGAGGTCTTTTCAAATGAAAAAAAATGGTTAACTACATATATAATCTATGGCAACTGAATATACAATTCATGTCAACTACACACATATAATGTCAAGTAGATATACAATTCATGTCAACTACACACATATAATGTCAACTAAACAGATATAATTATGCCAACTATTAAAATGTATTGTATGATAATGATGCCAGAACTTGTGTCAAATTAAAAAATAAGAAAAAATAGTTGTATATATTTTTAGTTACAAATATTGTTTTTGAGTTGTTGACATTCAGTTCAAGTTGTTGACATCTCAAGTTGTTGAACTGATTGACAGTTGATATATTATTATAGACTGTATGGTTTAAAAATCAGATGTGATAATTGTTTTACATATCCATCTAAAAAACATGTTAAGATCAAATATTCAAACCACTTTTTGTTCAAATCAGAATAATGCAGTTGTTTACTTCTTGCTTCTACGGCTAAACCATTCCTTGTACTTGTTTTGTGACTCATTCAATGTCACACCCCAACCCTTATGACGTATGCACTTATTATAAATAAATTCAAAAATTTTAAATAAATAATCAACACGTATTATATAATTTCAAAAACCACTATTTATCAAGTACATATTTTAAAACATTCTAAGAGGCAGTTGGACCCTCTCACCACTCTATAAACTATAAATTTATCTACATGCAAAAATGATGAGGAAGAGAAAGTTGCCGAAATGCGTCAACCGCTGACCCTGATAACATGTGCAATTCCTACGACTCACCTCAACCAAATACTTCACTCATATCTTATTCCTGAAAAATATTAGTGGTTTATATGAGCCACAACTCAGTGTATATAAACCTTACCTTTAATTCCACATCCCATATATCAATATATTCTTTAACCAATATATATAACAATTATCAACAAATATTTAAAATAATTCCATACACATATGCACATGCCACTTTGTTCGGTTCATTATTCTGTGGTAGTTCAAGCATGGTATCTGCCCGGGATTTCCAATATGCAACTATGATTTGACCTGAAGGTCCCATTATGATTTGACGCGTAGGTCCCACTGTGAATTGACCCGTAGGTCCCAATATGATTTGACCCGAAGGTCCCACTGTTATTTGACCCGTAGGTCTCACTGTGAATTGACCCGTAGGTCCCAATATGATTCGACCCGAAGGTCCCAATATGATTGACCCAAAAGTCCCAATATGTCCACTATGATTTCAAATCCAAGACATGACTATCACAGATCCTCTTTAATCAAATGATTCAATTAATTCCAATACCATATGCAAAACATATCTATTGCACCAATCACATATCCATATCATATTCCACTCAATAATTCCAAATAACACAACTATATCAAATTCATATCATATAATCCAAATATTCACTTCACTCTAACACATAGCAATTAACCACATAAACCATGTAAAATTAAAAGTGTGATTTATACACACTTGATAAATAATCGAACTGAGCCACTGATTCCACTCCAGATTTACAGCGCTTGAATCTTACTAGCCAAAATCTTATCTTCTCTGTTTTTAACGTTGATCAACGATATTGATAAACCTAAATCCCTTTTTTTTAATGCTACACTCTTTTCTTTTTTTTCTAACTCTCCCTCTGTACATGAATATATAAGTCGGCTTCGTCCCCATCCCCTTTTTATCAAATATTTCTAATGGCCTACTTATATGCATAATATCATTATTGGAATTGAGAATACATATAACATAGACAAGTGTTCAATCTAGTAACTATGCCACGTATTTAATTTTGATGACTAGCCCTCTTTTTAAATTATTTTATTTTTGTTACTTCTTTAGTAGATGTACGAAACATATATCTATATATATATATATATATATATAATGTACATGACTACTAGTACTATAGATTACACATGCACAAACATTTACATAACTATATATATACTAATTTATATAATAAACTAACGTACACTAATTTATATAATAAAATAATATACACGCATCCATTATAATCATTCTCGTAAATTAAAACTATTCATAAATTCGACTGTATTGAGTCGTCATAACAATAAATGTATTCTCCATGACACACTTAATATCTCTAGTAAAAATGACAATTTAATATGCAATGACAATATAATATGATAATATGCAAAATAATGCATATTTCGGGTTAGGGATGTCACATTTCTTCCCCTCTTTAAGAATTTTGTCCTCAAAATTCATCTCTCTCTATGTTAACTCAGTTACTGAAATTGCTAACCAATACACAGTTGTGGATAATTCTTCTCATCTTTTCTTCACAATTGTTTCATCTGGCGGTCCACTATATTGACAGGTTCTTCTATATAACTCAAATTTTCATAAATCAGTGTATCAGGATCTTTCAGAACATGTGTAGGATCAGATCGATAAAGCAGAATCCTACTGATGTAGAAAATATTATGAATTTGTGCCAACTCTGGAGATAATGTTAACCTATACGCCAATGGTCCAACTCTTTCAACAATATCTCACGGTTCAATATAATGAGGACTAAACTTACCTTTTTGCTCGAATCGCATGACTCCTTTCTGAGGTGAAACTCACAAAAAGACCATATCAAGACTGAGATAGTAAATCGCGGATCTCTGTCATTATATAAGATAGTAGAATACCATGTAAGTGTTCCTGCAGATAATGATGCCAAATCTTCAAAGAAAAATAATGTCGCTAATAACAGATTTTGAACAGAATAAGAAGCTCCATGTGCTTGCGATTATTACGACGCATAAGCAATAAACTTTCCATTAAGTCAAAAGATAACCAAATCCATGTTTCAGCGCATCACTATAAATAACATAATATCTTGTACCTGCGGAGATAACCAAAATAGGTGACATATTCAACCGATGCTTCCACTCATTCAAACTCTTTGGATATGCTTCACTCCATATAAAAGAAGAATTTTGTCGTACTAACTTCATTATCAATTGAATAATAATTGAGAAACATTTCCAGATAAAAACCAGTTCAATCTTTTGTAGATCCACTTATATTCTATGACCTGACACCACGTGTCCCAACAATACCACATGTTCTAGCAAAAACTCACATTTACTCAACTTAGCATAGATTTGTTCATCTCGCCGAACTTGAAATACTAACTGCAAGTGATTAACATGTCCATCTGTACTTCATGAATATAATAGTAAGTCAATAGAAATAATCACTAACCGATCCAGGAATAGTTGAGAGTTCATCAATGCCATAAATAATTGTAGGTGCAATAGTTAATTCAAAAACCAAAACTCATAATGGTCGTACTGAGTTCAAAGTGGTGTCTCTACAATATTCTCTTTAGCTATCTTCAACCGATGATATCTTGATCGAAAATCAGTACTCGAAAACAGTTGCATACCTTAAAATTGATCAAACAAGTCTTCGATTCTCGATAATGAATATTTATTCTTCACTGTCACTTGATTCGACATTCAATAGTGTATATAAAGTCGCAATGTGCACCCTTTCTTCTTCAAATATGATATTGGTGCATTCCAAGATGAAACACTGGGTCATATAAATCTCCTACCAGACAACTCTTGTAACTGATTCATAAATTCTTGAAAATCTAATGAAGACAGTTGATAAGTATAAATAAAAATAAATGCAGTGCTCCATAGAGAAATATGTCTCCTGATAAGGTGAAAATTCAGATAAATCTGCACTCCAATAAATCAAAAAGCCAATCTAGATAATATAAGAAAACCTGGAATAATATATTGATTACCGTAAAATATCACTCGATCCCGTCTCGATGATTATATTACCATTTCTTTTACTTGACAAGCTACCTTGGTTCGATGAAGTGAAAACCAATATATACCCATAATAATATCAAAACTTGTGTATGAATAAGAGAATCAATATCCGTTGGCAGCTCAATAGAATTAACTCGCAACACGTTCTCTAGAAAACCGTGTATATTGAAATAATGTCAGCTCATAATCAACAAACATAGTTTCATGATTAAAAACAAAAACTTCTCTGCTTCTTATCACAATACACTTCTTTGCATATATTTAGCATTGAGTTCTCTAGAAAAATCGTCTAAACTGAATACCAGAGGATGTATCATAGCTTTTGGGACTGTTTCCCACCAAGAGTAAGTATTGCTTCAAAGAAGAGATACCATATAATCAAAACCTTCTTTTGACATACAACTCATTTGATTGAACACCAGTTCTATCACTTTTAACTATATCCCAGCCTAAGTCAAATTAGTCTCATAAAATCAACAACTTCTACTTTTCCGAGCTCTTTTAATTTTCTACCTCTTTACCTCATCATTGGTCCATGTACCAAAAATCCAAATATGATGCAGCATGTATATGAGATGTTTCTACAATTAATTGATGATGCAGGGCGGCTGACCCTTCTCTTCTCAGTGACATATGCTCATGACATTACAAATGCAAATGAAACTTATAACCAAAATGTATCATATGATTTACATGAATGCTATGTCCCAGTGGGATTCTATCCCCGCTCTGATACCACCTAAACTGTCACACCCCAACCCTTATGACGTATGCACTTATTATAAATAAATTCAAAAATTTTAAATAAATAATCCACACGTATTATATAATTTCAAAAACCACTATTTATCAAGTACATATTTTAAAACATTCTAACAGGCAGTTGGACCCTCTCACCACTCTATATACTATAAATTTATCTACATGCAAAAATGATGAGGAAGAGAAAGTTGCCGAAATACGTCAGCCGCTGACCCTGATAACATGTGCAATTCCTACGACTCACCTCAACCAAATACTTCACTCATATCTTATTCCTGAAAAATATTAGTGGTTTATATGAGCCACAACTTAGTGTATATAAACCTTACCTTTAATTCCACATCCCATATATCAATATATTCTTTAACCAATATATATAACAATTATCAACAAATATTTAAAATAATTCCATACACATATGCACATGCCACTTTGTTCGGTTCATTATTCTGTGGTAGTTCAAGCATGGTATCTTCCCAGGATTTCCAATATGCCACTATGATTTGACCCGAAGGTCCCACTATGATTTGACCCGTAGGTCCCACTGTGAATTGACCCGTAGGTCCCAATATGATTTGACCCGAAGGTCCCAATATGATTGACCCGAAGGTCCCAATATGTCCACTATGATTTCAGATCCAAGACATGACTATCACAAATCCTCTTTAATCAAATGATTCAATTAATTCCAATACCATATGCAAAACATATCTATTGCACCAATCACATATCCATATCATATTCCACTCAATATTTCCAAATAACACAACTATATCAAATTCATATCATATAATCCAAATATTCACTCCACTCTAACACATAGCAATTAACCACATAAACCATGTAAAATTAAAAGTGTGATTTATACACACCTGATAAATAATCGAACTGAACCACTGATTCCACTCTAGATTTACAGCGCTTGAATCTTACTAGCCAAAATCTTATCTTCTCTGTTTTTAACGTTGATCAATGATATTGATAAACCTAAATCCCTTTTTTTTTTAATGCTACACTCTTTCTTTTTTTTCTAACTCTCCCTCTGTACATGAATATATAAGTCGGCTTCGTCCCCATCCCCTTTTTATCAGATATTTCTAATGGCCTACTTATATGCATAATATCATTATTGGAATTGAGTATAACATAGACAAGTGTTCAATCTAGTAACTATGCCACGTATTTAATTTTGATGACTAACCCTCTTTT
This sequence comes from Salvia hispanica, assembly GCF_023119035.1. Classification (NCBI taxonomy): domain Eukaryota; kingdom Viridiplantae; phylum Streptophyta; class Magnoliopsida; order Lamiales; family Lamiaceae; genus Salvia; species Salvia hispanica. Next base: position 20,478,714 of record NC_062970.1, read on the forward strand.
TAAATTATTTTATTTTGTTACTTCTTTAGTAGATGTACGAAACGTATATCTATATATATATATATATATATATAACGTACATAACTACTAGTATTATAGATTACACATGCACAAACATTTACATAACTATATATATACTAATTTATATAATAAAATAACATACACGCATCCATTTTAATCATTCTCGTAAATCAAAACTATTCATATCTTCGACTGTATTGAGTCGTCATAACAATAAATATATTCTCTATGACACACTTAATATCTCTATAGTAAAAATGACAATTTAATATGCAATGACAATATAATATGATAATATGCAAAATAATGCATGTTTCGGGTTAGGGATGTCACATTCAATCTGTGCCTATTTGCATTTATCCAGTTTTCAGAGTCCTGTATCATTGTCAACTGCACATACAAGGCATGTCAACTACGATACATATTGTGTCAACTATGGTACATAAGAGCATCCGCAATGGTCGGCTAGCGACCGGCTAGCCGATTCGTCGCGCTGGCCGATCGGCTAGCCGAACCATTGCAATCGGCCAGCGCAAAATCGGCGAGCGGATCGGCGTGGGCTCGCCGATCGCTCGTCGCTGGCGAAACGCTAGCCGATCGGCTAGCCGCCATTGTGGAGGCCCGATCGGCCAGCGATCGGCCAGCGCCGATTTTCGATTTTGTTTTTTTTTTTTAAATCATATATAAACGCGATTTTCATTTCATTTTCATTTGTACCACTTGTTTTAACGAGTTTTCTCTCTCTCTAACTTTCTGTTCAAGAGCATCATCGAGCGATGGATCACGGGGGTGGTAGCGGTAGCGGTAGTGGTGGAGATCCTGAGGAGTACGAACGGAGGATGAACGAGGCTATGGAGGCCTACATGAACCGCGGGATGGAGCGGTACATGCGTATGGTGGAACAGCAGGCGATACCTCGCCCTCTACGAGTTGTCCACCACCGAGCGGTGATTGATCGGGATCACGTAGCTGCACATCAGCGGCTGTACGAGGACTACTTTGCAGAGTACCCGCGGTTTCCCGCCAACATGTTCCGGCGGCGTTTCAGAATGCGCAGGGAGTTGTTTATGCGCATCGTTAGGGCATTGGAGCGTCAATATATGTGTTTCCGCTTCAGGCACGATGCGGCTGGCAGACCCGGCCACACCCCTATCCAAAAGTGCACGGCGGCACTTTCAAACCATGTCAACTACACGTACAAGCCATGTCAACAACAATTATAAGTCATGTCAACTACACTTTCAAGCCATGTCAACTACACGTACAAGCCATGTCAACAATAATTATAAGTCATGTCAACTAAACTTTCAAACCATGTCAACTACACGTACAAGCCATGTCAACAACAATTATAAGTCATGTCAACTACACTTTTAAACTATGTCAACTACACGTACAAGCCATGTCAACAACAATTATAAGTCATGTCAACTACACTTTCAAATCATTGATGTTTGTTCTTCAACTACACGTACAAGTCATGTCAATAACAATTATAAGCCATCATCAAATTTTTGTACTCAATCATATAGTAGTTATAAGCCTCTGTTTTTATAAGAACAATTGCAGGGAACCAAACACCATAAAAACCATCTCCATCAATCATGGCTTCAACATGGTCTCCTAAGTTAAAGACATGTTCAATCACTACTTCCACTTCAAAGCACCATAAAAACCATCTCCATCAATCATGGCTTCAACATGGTCTCTTGGGTTAAAGACATGTTCAATCACTGCTTCCACTTCAGGTGACAACTGTTGTGTTAAAAGGCAAGAACATTTAGAGATAAGTCAATTTCAAATTTCACATTTGAGAAATATCAAATAAATTGGTTGATTATGTTACTAAGAAAATATTGGTTTAAGATACTTATTTACTTCTAATACTTCATATATATATCTAACTTGAGCAATAGTTGTCAACAAAGCAAAATGGGACATCCGAGCATACAACAAATAGACTACAATAGTACTTATATTCACAACTTATACAAGTTCAAACAATTAATCATCAAGGCCACATATCACCAATTCGAATTCACAGAAGTATCATTTAAAGGATGCTTACATCAGCTTTATACGACGAGCAGGAGGGGTCCAAAGGGGGAACCCACCTCTTGTTGACCCACTCGCGGTAAGGCCTCAACTGCGAGGGGGTGAAGGAAAGACGCTCCTCTGTCTTGTACAGTAACACCTGATTTCATCCGCTTCCTCCAATGTCTGGGTGATCTCTCCCTCAGCAGTAGAGACATGACTTAATCCATCAGCAGGGCCTAATTTGGCCAACCCGAAATCCGAGAGCTTAGCATTTCACTGCTCATCCAAAAGAATGTTTTAAGACTTGAAATCTCTGAATATAATCTACACTAAAAGCCATCTCTTTATATAAAGTTACGCTGCTGAGGTACGTTGAGGCGAATTTCGATAGAGAGAAAGTAGTTATACTTGAATTTCCATGCCCTCATGAAGATATGCTAGTCCTTTTGCAGCATATTGCGCCACTTTAAGCCTAGTAGCCCACGGAAAAGATACATTTGGTCATGTTCATGTAATTAAGGAAACTTAATAAATTGTTATAATCATTTTTTGTGATGCAAAGTTGGTCTGTGACTACATTACTTACCCAAATAAATAGCAACTTGTTTCTGTTTGCACTCCCATCAGTAATATTGGTTAAAACACCTTCTATGTTATGCCTGAGCAATCATGCATTCAAAATCATAAAACATTTTTCATAAATAACTAAACATGAATGGAAAAGAAAGAAATAAATGAAGATCAGAATTACTCTCTTGCAGAAGACCACAGAGTAACCTCAAAGCGTTCAAAGCAGAACTTGAGAAAATCAGTGTTAAATGGCCTCTTAAAAACTGTGACATGAAAACACAAAATCAAGAAAAAAGAAGATAATATCATAGAAAATATCAAAAGTGAGGAATAATACCGAGAAATTTTCCATAAACGACATCGGGCGAAGGCAGCAAGTGCATGTATATTCTTAAAATTATGTCAATAGATAAAGTACATAATAAATCAATGTCAATAACAAGTATATCCCATATATAGCAAACACAATTATCTGGTTACTATTATGTCAATTTGACTATGTCAACAGCGATTCTAATAAGTATACACTGTGTCAATAACAAGTATATCCTGTTTAAAGCAAACATAATTATCTTATTACTTTTATATCAATTTTTAAAGTTTATAATGTTAACAGCAATCCAAACAAGCATACACTATGTCAACAGTATACAATATCATCTCAATGAAAAGTATACGTTGTTTATTGAAAACAATATCATCTCAATGAAAAGTATATGTTGTTTATTGAAAACACAAGTCTATTATCGTAACTATGTCAATAGCTATTGTATGAAATGTCAATAATCTTAAAAATTTAAACAAATCCTTAACTGGAAGCAGATGCATGTTCTCTTTCGTTTTTTCCAGCAGCATTGTTGATTTCCATCTCTTCCGATTCTACCATCGCTAATCAACAAAAAAAAATCAGCAGAAATCGAATTCAGAAGAAAACAAATCCAGATATGTTTTAATACACTAAAATCGAAGCAATATACTTAAAATTTGAAT
>NC_062970.1:20482431-20502443 GCF_023119035.1 Salvia hispanica
GATCTCACCAAAGTACAAGGACTCGAATAATGGAGGACAGAAAAACTGCTCACAGAGGGAGCTGAAGGACGAAAATTTCGTCCTCTCCTACACACTGAAGGGATATTCTCCTATTTATATTAATTCACATATTGGGCCCAGTCAGGGTTCTATGGAAGGCTTTGGATATGGGTTCCCCCAATTATCTTTTCTCTAATTAAATTGAACCCACAATTTAATACAAGCTTGTATTGGAATATTACGAACAACCATAACAGAAGTAATATTGCACTCCCCATCCAAATTCAAGATTACAAGTAATTCGTGTTTCCAATATTTATTATTATTTATTTCTCGCGATTAAGATAGAAACGTTCATTAATTAATTAGTGTCGGCTATGAACTTAATTAATTAACATATTTACTCCAAGAGTGGACTCAACAAGAAACACTTATTTATTATTCATAGAGTAATCAAACTCCAACTAGCTAGGTTCCGAATAATAAAGACCTCGTTTCGAGCTCCTCTTGTGAACGTTATCAAATGAGACTCAGCTCGCACACGATTCAATATAATAGCAATCCTAGCACCACTAGATATTAATCTACTCTACCCAATATGCCAGGATTCTTGGGTTATGGAAAACCCGCACCTATTGGCAAGTCAAAGTAGTGCTCAATCAATACCGTATGCTCGATGCTAACGTACATTGATTAAGAAACAAATTATCAAAACCTCATCTTTCAGTAGATAGCATAAAGACTCGTCTTGCTGTTAGATCCAATTCAATGCTATACCACACCAACGTCATCTTATTTCATTAAGGCTTAGAAATAATCAGACTGACATTGCAACCTTGCACGATAGGTAGTCTAGGCCCATCTAGGTTGTGAAATTCTTATTTTCTTTATTTAGACTTAGACTTTTTTACGTTGATTACACATTTAAATATGCAATAAACATACATTAAATGTAAAACATAACAACATTACGACAAAAATAATCTGTTGCATTAATTGGAAAATAAACTATAGAGTTTTGCAGTATCCAATCACTCGAAATGTGATTTCTAGTATACAAACTCTAAATATCTCCTACTTATACTAAAAACACTTTCGAGTATACAAAAAAATGTGCACTACGTCTAATTTCTCCCACTTATACCGAAAGCGAGTTGAGGTCCTGAATGAGTCGAACCCTCATCCCTTCGACATGTCGCTCGAACGGTTTGACCGTCAAAGTCTTAGTAAAGGGATCTGCAAGGTTGTTCTCTTACGCAATCTTGACTACTTGAATGTAAAAGATAACAACATTACGACAAAAATAATCTGTTGCATTAATTGGAAAATAAACTATAGAGTTTTGCAGTATCCAATCACTCGAAATGTGATTTCTAGTATACAAACTCTAAATATCTCCTACTTATACTAAAAACACTTTCGAGTATACAAAAAAATGTGCACTACGTCTAATTTCTCCCACTTATACCGAAAGCGAGTTGAGGTCCTGAATGAGTCGAACCCTCATCCCTTCGACATGTCGCTCGAACGGTTTGACCGTCAAAGTCTTAGTAAAGGGATCTGCAAGGTTGTTCTCTTACGCAATCTTGACTACTTGAATGTAAAAGATAACAACATTACGACAAAAATAATCTGTTGCATTAATTGGAAAATAAACTATAGAGTTTTGCAATATCCAATCACTCGAAATGTGATTTCTAGTATACAAACTCTAACATAGGCTAAGCTCAAAAGTCAAAGGTTTATTGTAGCTCCAACAAAACGCAATATTTCTCAATATTCCAAATCAAAGAAATAAGTTCAAACCAACCAAAGATAATAAGTTTCAAAAATAATCTGTTGCATTAATTGCAATATTTCCCAATATCTCCCTGTTTGCTAACTCTGTTTGCCCATTCGCCTGAGGATGGTAGGGCGAAGTAACTCTATGCTTGACTCCGTCCAACACGCTGTCCAACCATCTATTGTTGAAGTGAGATCCTCCATCACTAATAAGAGCGTGGGGTGTACCTGTTGGGGATAATCGCAGCGGAAAATGCAAATTAAATAAATCCACATAAGAATCTATTTAGGTGATTATGTGGGTCGATTCAATTTCATGCTTGAACATGTAGATACATATTATTGCGCAATTAATCACATAGTTTAAATTAAATTATGATGTTGAATACTTACAACAATGATTCTCCAAAGAATCGAAGTGGCTTGCTACTTCTCCACGTGTAGATCTTGAAGCTTGATTGTGAATGCAAGACCAAAGATCTTCTAGCCTATGACCCTTAACTCTATAGATCTAAATTCCTTGTGGGAGGAATCTCTTAGAAATTATAAGGAACTTGAAGGAGAAGACAAGAAAAACCAATTGCACACACTATGCAAATTTCGAAATCTCCTATTAGTGAGGAGCTCGAAAATTGCAAGCTTGGAGGCTAGGTTTAGGTTTTGTGTAATGTGTATTGTCTCCTCTCCTTACATCCTTATTTATAGAGTTTATGATGGGCTAGGTTAGGGATCTATGGGGCTTGGATTGGGCCTCCCCAATTGGACCTTCTTTACTAATTAAATTATAACCCATAATTCAATATAAGGCTAATGGAATATTTCTTGTGCCACTATCGAAGAAATACTGACCGCCCATCCAATCCATGATTACAAGCAATCCGGGTTAACCTCTTTAATATATTATTTCCCGTGTCTAAGACTTTCTATATCCATTAATTAATTTGTAGTCTGCTATAGACTTTAAATTAATTAATATCTTTTTATTTCCAAGAGTTTGTCTAGTACGAGATGTATATCAAAATATACTTTTCCTTTTCTATTTATTCTTGGATTAAATCCAAACCGGCCGGGTTTCCGAATAATAGAACTTCTCTCGAACACCTCTTGGGGATATAGTCAAACCACGCAGGCACACGATTCAATGTAATAATAAAACTGACACCATACTAGTTATTAATTACTACTACCCAAGATATCAGGAATATTGGGTTACGAAAAACCCGCACCTATTGATAAGTCAAAGCAGCGTATGATTAAATAACGTGTGTCCTATATTATTACAAAGATTAGGAAATATTAAATCTCCAAGACATCGTCTTACAGTAGATAGCAACAAAGACGTGTCTATACTTTAGATCCATTCAATGCTATACCACACCAGTGTCACTAGTCATTCTCAAGGTAAAGACGACTTTCGGATGGACACTGCAACCTTTCACGATAGGTAGCCAAAGCCTATCTAGGTTGTGAAAAAGTTTTACTTCTACAAGGTACCGGTTGGGCCACCTACTGTGATGACCTGTTCCACGACCCAACCTTCAATGTAGAAGACTTAGACTGATTTTACTTTCCGGCGCTTTAATTATATAATTTAATATATAATTAAATACGGTCAATACCCATTAAAGTAAAATACACAGTATGAAGAAAACATTTATTATTCTCATTAAATGAAGAGTGTTTACAATATACAAGCAATTTATCAAATTCAAAATAAACTCGAAAAATGCTTTTTAGTATATATGTTCCAACAATCTCCCACTTATACTCAAAACATGCTTTCGAGTATACTACTGTCAATTTTCTTCAATTTCTCCCACTTATAGAGAAAGCAGGTCTGAGTCTTTAATGCACTTAACACCTATGCCTTTCATATGACGATTAAACGTCCCGCCCGATAGGGCTTTCGTGAAAGGATCACCAAGATTGTTTTCTATTGCAATTTTGACTACGTATATGTCTCATCTCTGTACAATCTCCCGAATGATATGATACTTCCTCTCTATGTGTTTGTTTAGCTTTATCAGGTCGTGTTTCCCTTGAGTTAGACGCAAGGCTAGAGTAATCATAACAAAATATAATACTCATTTGCATACTCGGAATCACGGTCAGAGCTAATAGGAAATTACCGAGTTGAATAACTACCTTAGCAGTTTCTGATGAAACCACACTTGTAATTTTCATGATAGAGTCTATGATGTAATCACACTCCTTCATAACTCAGTTTTCAACTCCTTACGGAACACATAGTCAGAGGATGACTTGCTCGATCATCGATCAATTATTAAAATCTAATCGATGTAACCTAAAGGACATAACATGGATGACTGGTAAACTAGAGCATACCGATTAGTCTTCTTCAAGTACTATAGTATGATCTTTACCGAATCCAATGTCCTTGGCCATGGTTAACATGATATCAAACTTCTATGCCAACGGCAAAGCTAATATCTTACTTAATACACATCATAGCATACATGAGACTTCCACTTGTGGAACTTGTCTCATTCTTCTTGATCTCATTCAGTGTCGAAAAACACTTGACTAGAGACAAGATAATTCCATCTAGAGAAAAACTTTTCTTTGGAATTTTCAATGCAAAAGAGTCTAAGTATTGTATAGATGTAGGATTTTGTTAAAATAACATAACATTCTTTTCTAGCAATCTAAGGACTTAGATGCTTAGAATGTAACTAGTTTATCTCAAATCCTTCATCGTTAAACTGGGTAGACGACCAGTTTCCTACGCTAGATAACCCTCTTAGTTGTTTGTCAACTTTTATAGATGTCATCATCGTAGAGTACCAAAAAAAATACCAAATATAGTGCTCTTTCAACTTTCTTGTACTTGTGGCTATGTTAAGGGCCCTTGTCAAAATCAAAAGATTTGACAATGATGATGAAACACATGTTCTATGATTTAGATCCTTTCCTAAGACCACAAATGATCTACATAAGCTTCCAAATCACGTGTTTCTTGCCCTTCATTACATAACCATTAAGATGTTCTATGCAGATGATTTCCTCAAGACTTCTACCAAAGAGAACTGTCTTGACAATCATAATACATACATCCTAATTTATGTAGGCTATAATAGACAATATGATACAGATTGACTTAGGCAGAATGGCAGGCGAGAAGATGATTCTCTCTGGGCACAAAACCCATTAGCCATTATTCTAGCCTTTTAAGATCCATGTTTACACTTGTCGATCCACTAGCTCCCACTGGCTTAAATAGCCCATGGGTAGTATCGCAAGTCTTGCAAACATTCTTGTCTATTTAAGATTGTTATTCAGAATCTATCATCAAGAATGATCAACTGATGAGTCAATCCTTGTAGTTACAGGGATTAGGTTCAAGTTGATCTAAGACTGAGTCTAAAGACTCTCTTAGGCCCATGAACTTATAATGTTCGCAAACGCTCCCACTACGATATGACTCTTACAATCATAAGTACAAACATTGTTTTTAGTGCACAAGTTTCTAATGGCATGACTTCTTGGTTAAGATGGAAAATAGATATTCTCATTATCTTGAGAATCATCAAGTCTATTAGGCTTGTAGTTCTTCTCATAATCTTCATCCAAATCTAGTATTCGTATAAACAAATACCTTTTAGTTCTGAAGAATTTAGAACTTATACCATTTCTATCATTTGAGATAACCTTAAAACACACCTCAGTACATAACTCCAATTACTTGGATACCTTTTCCAAGACATGTGTTGGAATAACTCCACACCTTGAGATGTGTTGGACTAGACTTACCTCTAGTCCACAACTCGTGTGTTGTAGAAGGTACTGGTGTCATGGTAGTTTCTTTAAGGTATAACTCGTTGTTTCCAACGTATATCCCGTCAATGATAAGGTGTTATTGAGTAAAACTGTTCATATATCGAACTTATCATAGAGAGACTTCGATATCTTCTTATATGACTACAGTATAAACCAAATTAGACTTCATTAGCATCACTTTCTATCATTATCTCTTATAAATAATTACGAGTCAGAATGGATTCTAGCAAAAGTATCAACTGAACTTTCTTTGACTTTCAGCAATTAACAAACAAAGCTACTAAAATCACTTGGTTCAAGATAAAATGGAGTTGAACAATCCTCTATTACTTTTCTTGAAAGCGCCATGTCAAGTACCAAATGCTTTGTAGTTCATAGTTTAAGAAATTGAGCAGTTGTGTAAAGCTCAATTTTGTTGTTTATAATTGTTTGAATTCGATACTATAATGTTTTCTTAATTATAATGATAAATGTTGAATCACATTTTCAATAATGTACAATGACATCGAACACATTGCTCAATACCTCTGGAGATTTAGTAAACGTTCTTTCTCATAGGTGTGCCAACACCAAATATTGCTATCGAAATCAAAATAAATCAGACATAAATAAAATAAACTCCCCTTGCACCAACGGCATGGCCCGGATTTGGAGCTCTCTTTGGAGTGCATTGCTAACTAAAATGTTGTCACTTCTAATGAAGGTCGTCATTATGTGCATCTCGGATCTTATTTCTTCATAAAAATTTTCTTATGTTTTCTTTGCTCTATGAACCATTGATGACATAATTCAACTATTCTCTTTTCATTGCTTTAGATATTGTTTGATAAAACTAGACATGAAAGATGTTGCTTTAATGAATTAAATTAACCATCATATTATCCTTCTCAGCAGGTAATAAAATTGAATATAATCGGTTTCCAACTTTTAATAACAACTTCATACCATATAGTCACATCTTCGTCGATTAATAAAATCTTGAAATGTCAGAACTATTTGATATGCTAGAATCATATGATTCTTCAAAGCGTTCTATCTCATTTAGTTTCAATAAATCTGGTTGGCGTGTCATAATTGGATATCCCTTTGCTTTATCAGTCATGAACAGACTTGTCCTACTCTTCCAGAAGAAAGTAACTTGACATTCTTCCTTAAAGACTTAGGCCGATTGTATAAATGCGATCTCAAGCTTTCTTTGTGGCGTTATTGAAATGGTTTATAAATTTGTTGAATACAAATTTAAACTTAGTAATAATCAATAAGTATCCATTTACATTTTCGAGTCCACTAGTTTTGGCCTTGATTTTCTTTCAAGATCGGATAATGGATGCTTTGACACTAATTGATATTGGTGAAAAAAATAATAAAGATATTCCTCATACAGCAGCATACACTGATAAAGATGTAAAATATAAACATTGAATCACATATCAACATTAAAACGCTAATAAATAAGCACAAAGATATCATGGATTGTTGATTTTAAAAAAAATTATGGTCTAATATCAGAACGAAATGATCCGAGACCATAAAAATTAGCGTAACGCCTAATATTATAACTAGGCACCGCACTAATTCTGTCCTGAAGATGTATCTTTAACTTTGAATATATCTAAAGATGTATGATGGGATTCCCGGACCATGAAAGTTGCTGTATCTTTTTAAATAATGCTGACTTCATGATGGCTCAGCTCCCAACGGATACAATATTTTCTTAGAAGCGCTGTATAATTAAAGAACCATTTAGTTATTCAAATCTTATGAAAACATGAAAATATTGCTAATAACGTAACCCTCTAAAAGAAGATTCAGAAATATTATCTAATTTACTTCATTTAATTTATAGGATATATACAACATGAGTTGTTAGTAATTGTGTAGTCAATTTTTGGATAAATGGTTTTCATTTGATTATCGTACAAACAATCAAATTATTTAACTCTTGTAAAATGTAAAGATACATACAATAGATAATTTTTGCTGTCCATCACCTGTCGATAGTCATTTGATTTAGAACACTAAATATGTAAAACAAAATAATTAAATCGTCCCTACAATTGTCTTTCGGAACATGGTACTCTGGATAAAGGATTAACTAAAATATATACCCCATTGCGATAATCTGGCTATCCTGGAGGGCAGGGTTTCGGCCGCCGCCTAGGTCTCTCTCGTCGGCCTCGTTCTTCGTCTTGTTTGCTCCATTGTATTACATTTCTTTGTATTCTAACTATTACATTTGTTTACAAAAGAAAAGTACAAGGAAAAACAAAACCTAATCTACCACGGTCAACCCCCGTGGGTTTACAATAAAACGAAGAACAACAAGATTCAACAATCACGCAATATTACAAGCATGAAAACAATCATCCATCACATTTTTCAAACATAGATCTACATAATTAAAACACATATGTAGAACATAACAATATAGATCTAGAATATACTATCATAGATCTACAATATTCTTGATCTAGAATATTCTCTCTTGGATCTAGAATAAAATTTCAAAGATCTAGAATATTCTCTCAGATTTAGAATATTCTTATAGATCTAGAATATTCTTTCTTGCAACTATATTAAAAAAAAAAGATCTAGAATATATTCTATAGATCTTGGAATATTCTTTTCGTAGATCAAGATATTCTTTACTGATCTAGAATAAAATTCATAGATCTAGAATATTCTAATGCAGATCTAGAATATTCACTTACGGATCTAAAATATTCTTCACGGATCCATAAACATTTGAAAAAACCAGATTAAATCCACACAATCAGAGCCTAAAAGCATGATCTGATACCAATTGTTGGGGATAATCGCAGCGGAAAATGCAAATTAAATAAATCCACATAAGAATCTATTTAGGTGATTATGTGGGTCGATTCAATTTCATGCTTGAACATGTAGATACATATTATTGCGCAATTAATCACATAATTTAAATTAAATTATGATGTTGAATACTTACAACAATGATTCTCCAAAGAATCGAAGTGGCTTGCTACTTCTCCACGTGTAGATCTTGAAGCTTGATTGTGAATGCAAGACCAAAGATCTTCTAGCCTATGACCCTTAACTCTATAGATTTAAATTCCTTGAGGGAGGAATCTCTTAGAAATTATAAGGAACTTGAAGGAGAAGACAAGAAAAACCAATTGCACACACTATGCAAATTTCGAAATCTCCTATTAGTGAGGAGCTCGAAAATTGCAAGCTTGGAGGCTAGGTTTAGGTTTTGTGTAATGTGTATTGTCTTCTCTCCTTACATCCTTATTTATAGAGTTTATGATGGGCTAGGTTAGGGATCTATGGGGCTTGGATTGGGCCTCCCCAATTGGACCTTCTTTACTAATTAAATTATAACCCATAATTCAATATAAGGCCAATGGAATATTTCTTGTGCCACTATCGAAGAAATACTGACCGCCCATCCAATCCGTGATTACAAGCAATCCGGGTTAACCTCTTTAATATATTATTTCCCGTGTCTAAGACTTTCTATATCCATTAATTAATTTGTAGTCTGCTATAGACTTTAAATTAATTAATATCTTTTTATTTCCAAGAGTTTGTCTAGTACGAGATGTATATCAAAATATACTTTTCCTTTTCTATTTATTCTTGGATTAAATCCAAACCGGCCGGGTTTCCGAATAATAGAACTTCTCTCGAACACCTCTTGGGGATATAGTCAAACCACGCAGGCACACGATTCAATGTAATAATAAAACTGACACCATACTAGTTATTAATTACTACTACCCAAGATATCAGGAATATTGGGTTACGAAAAACCCGCACCTATTGATAAGTCAAAGCAGCGTATGATTAAATAACGTGTGTCCTATATTATTACAAAGATTAGGAAATATTAAATCTCCAAGACATCGTCTTACAGTAGATAGCAACAAAGACGTGTCTATACTTTAGATCCATTCAATGCTATACCACACCAGTGTCACTAGTCATTCTCAAGGTAAAGACGACTTTCGGATGGACACTGCAACCTTTCACGATAGGTAGCCAAAGCCTATCTAGGTTGTGAAAAAGTTTTACTTCTACAAGGTACCGGTTGGGCCACCTACTGTGATGACCTGTTCCACGACCCAACCTTCAATGTAGAAGACTTAGACTGATTTTACTTTCCGGCGCTTTAATTATATAATTTAATATATAATTAAATATGGTCAATACCCATTAAAGTAAAATACACAGTATGAAGAAAACATTTATTATTCTCATTAAATGAAGAGTGTTTACAATATACAAGCAATTTATCAAATTTAAAATAAACTCGAAAAAAAAAATTTAGTATATATGGTCCCATAAAATCTATCCCCCATACATCAAACAACTCTACCTCAATGATGGTGTCCATAGGCATCTCCTTTGTAACAGCCCGGCATTTCTAGGGTATAATAAATACGGCGACTGTTAACTTGGCGAACTTAAGACGACAAGAATGTAGACTAGGGTTTCATTTAAAGAGATTTGACCAAGTGTTTAATGAAGATCAAGGCAATAAGTCAACGGCTCTAAATACGAAAAACAAGATTTAATAGCTAACATAGGCTAAGCTCAAAAGTCAAAGGTTTATTGTAGCTCCAACAAAACGCAATATTTCCCAATATTCCAAATCAAAGAAATAAGTACAAACCAACCAAAGATAATAAGTTTCAAAATATTCAGCGGAAGCATTCAAAGAGAAAGCGAAGCCATGTATGAGGACACGACTACACTCAAAATCCCAACCGTCCATATTATTCGATTCAACTGTCTCAACACCACCGACCGCCCATCGCCGCTCAACCTGCACATAGGGAAAACACATGCAGGGCTGAGTATTTTAAGCATACTCAGTGGACTCATGCCAAAACATTTTATAGTTATGCCACCCTTACCATAGTGAACTCGAGTTTTGCATTTATTTAAAAGAACAACATCGATTATCACAAAATATTTCATGGACTGTCCAATCAAACAATACCTCCCATTTTCTCATCAATCAACAATTCATATGTTGCGACGAAGTGTGTCCACACTTTCGCCCACGAGACCGGCCGACTAGCAAGGACGGCTCCCGGTCTCCCGTGTACAATACCCTAATAGGGTTTGCGGCCCTACTCAGACCCGAATTCGTTTTTATTGCCCTATAGCCTAATGGAGCGCACTCACAATCTAGGCATCAGGCACACACAATATCCAAAATAATAAATTTCAACGAATTCTTCAACGAATTCTTGAATTTCAGCTTCGATTCTTCACCAAAGATGAAGAATAAATGGAGAAAGGTAGAAGAAAAATTTGAGAGAGTGGGGAGAAAGAGAGAGTGACGTGAAGTAGAGGGGGGGCGATTTTTCTGTAGTGCTAGGGTTTAGGATTTCTCTCCTATTTATAGAGTTAAGATATAATCCAACAATTAAATAATAAAAGATTTGGAGTAGATTTGTTTGTTGAAGTGGCCGAAAATTTGAAGAGGAAAAATAGGGAATTTCGAATTTCTATGCTATTTGTTAGCATATGATTTAATTTGATATTTTACGGAGTAGGATAAAATATCACGGAGCAAGAATAAAAATAATAATCCTTCCCCATTAAATAGGAATAGGCGTGTAGTTTCAATTCCTCAAAAGGGATTTAATAAAAATCCTATTTAAATTAGGATATGGTAAGATCTTCTTAGATTTGGCAAGATATGCTAGGATATTTGAATTTATTTATGGAAGAGAATAAACAAGGGATCAAATAATATAATAAAAATAATTCATTCCCCATAATAAGAGATTTTCGAAAATCTCCATGAACTAGTAGGGGTTTCGAAAATTTCATGGAATAAATAGGAATATACGGACTTTGGATTTAATTTGGATAATTATCCCAAGCAATAATTAAATCCAAGAAAAATAGGATTTCTCCTCCAATAAATAGGAGGGGTCGAAAATTCCATATAATTATATAATACTCCTATTTAATTCTCATTCATCCCTTAGGAAAATAATTCACCACAATATTATTTCACCCCACATTAAAATATCCACATATTCGAATTTTACCTCCACTTCACATTTTCCAATGACTTTGACCATTCCACGGCCACGTCATATTTTCCACAATATTGACTATTCAATAGCCACGTCACATATTCAATAAGTTTGACTATTCAACTCAAACTCAACTCCATATCGCAATTAGGTCACAAGGAATATTGCAATAAATCACTCATCATTTAATTCCACATAATCATAGCATTAAAAGCATTTAATGCAAAAATTTCCACGTCACAAAAATTAGGGTTCGAAAAAGCGGGATGTTACATCCTTCTTCTTAGAAATTCCTCCCGTCCGTTGGCATTCATTGCATTGGAGAACAAAGCTAGAAGAGTCGCGAAAAATGGTAGGCAAATAGAAACCACTCTGCAAAATCTTTATCGCGTTTCTTTGCACACCAAAATGCCCTCCAGTTGGGGACGAATGGCACTTTTCAACTATAGCTTCCCAATCCTCTTGAGGTACACACCTCCTAAGTATAGTATCTGCACATCTTTTGAACAAGTAGGGCTCATCCCAAAAATAAGATCGTACATCTCCATAAAATTTCTTTTTTTGATAAGGAGTAAGATCCGGAGGATGTACCTTAGCCGCTAGCTAATTAAAAATATTAGCGTACCATGGAAAAGTGGCTTGAGTGAAGAACAAATGCTCATCGGGGAAGTCCTCGTTGATTTCTTGTGATAAATCTTCTCCTTCCACCGGGTGTTCCAGCCGTGATAAATGGTCCGCTACCACATTCTCACACCCCTTTCTGTCCCTTATTTCCACATCAAACTCTTGGAGTAGCAAGATCCATCGGATAAGCCTAGGCTTCGCATCCGTCTTTGCAAACAAGTGCCTAGTAGCTGCATGGTCAGTATAAACAATAGTTTTAGTTCCAACAAGATAGGCTCTAAATTTATCAAAAGAATATACGATAGCAAGCATCTCCCTTTCAGTAGTCGTATAATTAGCTTGAGTAGAATCTAAAGTTCTACTAGCATAATAAATGACTCTAAAAATCTTGTCCCTCTTCTACCCCAAAGCTGAGCCAACTGCAATATCACTTGCGTCGCACATAATCTCGAATGGTTGACTCCAATCGGGTGTGATGAGGACAGGAGCGCTCACTAAGGCTTTCTTCAAGGTCTTAAAAGCCTACAAGCAATCGGGAGTAAAGTTAAACTTCACATCCTTCTCAAGCAATTTACAAAGAGGTTTAGAGATTTTAGAAAAATCCTTGATGAATCTCCGGTAGAAGCCTGCGTGTCCTAGAAAACTTCTTACTCCCTTTTCGTTGGATGGAGGTGGGACTTTCTCAATGGTTGCAATCTTTGCCCGGTCGACTTCTATCCCTGCAGAAGACACTTTATGCCCTAGAACTATACCTTCTTTCACCATAAAGTGACATTTTTCCCAATTGAGAACAAGGTTAGTTTCTACGCATCTCTGCAAAACCTTAGCTAGATTGTCAAGACAATGATCATAAGATTTAACAAACACAGAAAAATCATCCATAAAAACCTCCATCACTTTTTCAATCAAATCATGAAATATAGCCATCATACATCTCTGGAAAGTAGCAGGAGCATTACATAAGCCAAATGACATCTTCCTATAAGCATAAATACCATAAGGACATGTGAAAGCAGACTTATGTTGGTCTTCGGGAGAAATTGCAATTTGATTATATCTAGAATAACATTCAAGAAAACAGTAATAATCATAACCCCCCAGTCTATCAAGCATCTGATCAATAAAAGGCAAAGGGAAATGATCTTTCCTAGTGGCCGCATTTAACATCCTATAATAAATGCATACTCTCCAACCCGTAGCTACTCTAGTGGATATCATCTCTCCATCCTGGCCGGGCACTACCGTCATCCCCCCTTTCTTAGCTACTACTTGCGTAGGACTTACCCATTCACTATCAGATATTGCATAGATAATCCCTGCATCTAGTAACTTTATCATCTCTTTCCTCACTACATCTTGTTTGATAGGGTTAAGTCTACGTTGGTTTCGCACACGAGGTTTATGCTCTTCCTCAAGTAAAATTCTATGCATGCACGTGGTTGTGCTAATCCCTTTCAAATCACTAATAGACCATCATATGGCAGACCTATACTTGTTCAAAACACACAAGAGCTTCTCACATTCTTTCTCACTCAAAGTAGCGGACACAACAACCAGGTAGGTGTTATGTGGCCCTAAGAATGAGTACTTGAGATGTTCGGGGAGAGGTTTGAGCTCTACCTTCGGCGGTCCCCATGGCTTCCCCACTGCTTTCTTCCTTTCTGCCTCTTCTTCGGGAGTGCGTAATGGCAAGATGCGTTCCCTTTTCGAGGGATTCTTTCCGGTAGCACTTTCAATTCTGCAATTATGGCACACACATTAGCATCACAAGAAGATAAGTCAGCATTAGGTGTGAAAGAATTTATTAGACAAGATTCGAGAGGATCCTGGGTTTGATGATAAGTGACTTCCACTTCTCCCACACAATCGGTGACGACTTGGATGACACTACATTCTTGATAGCCTTCTGCCCCCTCCTTTTCATGGAATTTCAGGGCGTCGTAGATGTTGAATGCAATGCTTTCATCGTGTAGCTTCAATGTAAGCTCTCCTTTCTGTACATCTATCATGGTTCCCCCAGTAACTAAAAATGGGCTTCCAAGAATTAAGGGCACCTTCTTGTCCTCCTGCATGTCTAACACAACAAAATCAGCTGGGAAAATAAATTCTCCAACCCTTTACCAAAACATCTTCTACTATCCCCATTGGTGATATTGTGCTCCGATCTGCCATTTGCAACGTGATTGAGGTGGGGCGGATGTTATCAACATCAAGTTTCCTGTAAAAGATAAAGGCATCAAGTTAATACTAGATCCTAGATCACAGAACGCCTTACCTTTCACATCATTCTCTAAAACACAAGATAAAGTAAAACTCCCTGGATCTATGTGTTTAGTGGGTAGTCCCTTTTGGATGACAGCGCTGCAGCTCTCTGTTAAGCCCACTGTCTCGTATTTCCCCCACTTTCTTTTCTTGGCCACCACATCTTTCAAAAATTTAGTGTAATTGGACATTTGTTGCAGGGCCTCTACCAGTGGAATGTTGATGTGGACTTTGCTCATTGCTTCCAAGAATTTGGCAAACTGGGCGTCAAGTTTCTTGCTCTTCAATCGTTGAGGATATGGGATGGTAACAGCGCCGTGTGGTGGCGCGTCTACTTGCTGTTTCCCAGCCGGCGGGCCGCCGCGGTAGGGTGTGGCGGCCGCCGGGTTTTCATCAGTGACAGTTCCAGAATCTATCTCGACCTGCTAAGATGTAGACGGTGGGTCGCTGTGTTGGGGTGCGGCGGGCCGCCGCACGTCTTCGGCAGACGTGTTGCTGGGCGACCTCTCTGCCTTCCTTCTTCCCCTGCCTAGGTCTCCTCCTCCAGAGGTTGATATGTAGTTCCGCTACGCAACTGCATGGCATGACACTTTCCTTTCGGGTTTACCTCTGGCAGGCTGGGAGCGTTCCTGGAGTGTGCCTGCTTCCTATGGTTGTGGCTAGGACCCCAAGGTTAAATTCCAGCATCCCGACTTGAGTAACGAGGGTTGGAGTCCAGAGAGTCTGTTTCTCCGGCGGCGGACCGCCGCATGACTTCCAGCGGTCGCCGGGCGAGACTTCTCTTCCAAGTGTATTTTTCCGAGGCGGACCGCTGCACTGCATCTGCCTGCCCGCCGGGCACCGGCGGTCGCCGCACAACTTCCGCACCGGTCGCCGTCTGACTCCAGATTTCCAGACTTTGCGTTTTGGCTACCTTTTTCGGCTCAATTATGCACATTTCTCACAAAACACGTCAAAATACCAAAATAGACAAAATATGCAAATAATGGATGTGTATAGTGACTTTGACATCGAAAACGGACCAAATAATGGCCTTAAAATAGTTCAAAATCCGAACGTATCAACTCCCCCAAACTTACATTTTTGTTTGTCCTCGAACAAAACAATAAAGACACAAAAGTAGACGCACGGAATGCACAAGGATTAGACGTCATAATTGCCTCAAAAGATGAAAGAGCAGATTAAGCATGTATTAACGCAATCAAATCAGGCAAGGCTTATTAGTGCACTTTCATTACTAACTCGTGAAACACCTTGAATTCAAGCACTCGCATGTGGCAAACTTCCAAAGATGGGAAGTGTTCTCTCACTCTAAAAGTGTATAGAGCTAATGTGTATATATATAGCACTCAAATCATGCATCATGCAAAGTTTACCATAGGCTTGCTCAAAGTCTAATCCCTCCTCTACTAGATGTGATTAAGCATCAAAAGTCCGAAAGGTCTTTATCTTTGATTGTAATGTAGGCTCTTTGGTAGGTGAGGAATATTTGGCTAAAAAGTGACTCAAAAATAAAAATATCCCAAGTAGAGTTAAATTGACTCCACTTTTCTAAATCCAAAGACACTTTTAACACTTCATTTTCTTCTTCAACTCACTTTTCAATCCTTTTATTCTCTTTTCTTCTTTTCACAACCTTTCACACTTTTTCTCTCTTTTTTTTTTCTTTCTTTTTTTTTCATAGGCATCCTTTCTAAGATCAAGCACACATATTTCGAATTCTTCTATTTCACAACTTGTACTCTTCTTTATATTAAGCACACTACTTTTTATACTTTCTTCCTTATCTCTCCAATTCATTTACAAAATATGATAGCAAAAACTAACTAACCCAAGGAATTGTTCCCATTATAAATCCATAAGACAATAAAAATAATCATTATCCAAATTTATCTAAGATTTATCTAGGTATAATTAAATATATCTAAATCTATAAAATAACGATAAAATCCAAATATAATTAATTAATTTATCTAGTCTATCTAGGATTTATTCACATAGAATCAAACCTATATAAATCTATAAGACAAATAAAATTAATTATTATTATCCTAATTTATCTAGGATTTATCTAGATAGAATTTAAACTATCTAAATCCCTAAAATAAGGATAAAAATACCATTAATCCATAATTTAATTAAAAAAATAAATTTTAGATAATCCACTCCGATATATTCAAATATTATTCTAAAATATATCTTGAATAAATTTCCAAAATTAGTTACTAAGGATTAGGAAATCCTAACAAATTTAGGAAATTTCTCCAAAATTAGTTCTTATGGTTTAGGAAACCCTAACTAATTTTGGAAGGCGAAGTCACGAAACGAGGTGATGCGACGTCACATAGGGAAACCCTAACTTGGCGCTGCTGGACTCCCACTTAGCCAGCCGCCACTGCGTCGTCTCTCATCTAAATGACAGCGGCAGCTGCTGGATGCCTGCGATGCTGCAGCGACGTTGTCGACTCTACAGCCGCCAGCGCCGCTACATCGTTTCCCCACCGACGCGTCACCTCTCTGCTGCGTTCCTGTCCGAGATCGCCTCTGCTGCTGTGTTGTTGCCGCTGCTGCAACATCGTTTCTGCCGCCGGCGCGAACAGATTCTCCAACAAACTCGCGGCGATGAATGAATTCGAATTTACAGTCCGTGTATATAATTATTAAATCACCGTACATGAACAAATCATCCCAAAGATTCATGTTTGAGAATTCATTAATCATATCAGAGGTAATTCACGAACATGAAATAGTCAAAGACACGGATGAATTCAATCACAGAGCCCACGCAAACACAATTCAATGTAATGATTACAAACTAAAGAAATTTGTTCACGTAACTTTTGATTGTGTTCAGAGAATTGATTCACCAAAACAGCAGCGCGCAATTCTCCTCCCATGCGCTACCTTCTAGTTCTTCGATGTTCAACATTTGTTTACATATATATATGAGATATAAACAACGAACAAGCTACGAAAAAATTATGCAATTCACACAACATGAAATTAATCCACATAATCAGAGCCAAAAATTGGCTCTTGGCTCTGATACCAATTGCTGGGGATTGGTGCCCCTTGCACAGCAGGAGTCATGCATACACAAATAAATCAGATCTACAGATCTATTTGACTGATTATGAGATTAATAAACTACATGTTAAACAATCAAATTGCATTCAACAACACAAATAATTCATGTAAAAGGAATTAAAACCTAAAACATGAATTTCCTACGGTTTAGAATTACCGATTTGATTCTCCAAAGAATCGTCGATTGCTTGCGCCTTCTCCACGTGATGATCTTCGTACTCAACCACGAATCTTCTAATCTGTATCCCGAACTCAGATAATGACCTTTGGGTGGGCAAAGCTTGTCAGAATCGAAAAAAAAGGCTTGATTAGAAAGAAGACAGAACTTCAGATTTGTGAAGAACTGAAGAAACCATCCACTCACAGAGGAGGGGAACGAAATTAATGATTAAAATCACAAATAATCTTCTCTCTAATCTCCTTTTATATAGAGTTATTATGAGCCAGATTAGGGATCCATGGAGGTTGGATTTGGGCCAAACCTGTTGGACTTTTACTAATTAAATTGAGTCCCAATTTAATACAAATCCAAACAGAATATTATTATCATCCACTATAGTATAATAATATTGGTTGCCCATCCAATCCCAAATTACGAGTAATCCGGGCTTTACCTCTTTAATTTATTATTTCTCGTGTTTAAGATATAAATATCCATTAATTAATTTAAGTCTACTATTTGACTTTAATTAATTGATATCTTTTTCCAAGAGTTGTCTAGTTCAAAATCAATATTATCTGGAATAAATTTCAACCGGCCGGGTTTCTGAATAATAAAACCTTTTTCGAACACCTCTTGAGGATATTATCAAACTGGACTCACCCAGCACACGATTCATTGTAATAACAATCTAGCACCTCTAGACATTGATCACCACTACCCAAGATATCAGGATTCTTGGATTGCGAAAAATCCACACCATTGATAAATCAAAGTAGTGTATGATCAATACCGTATGCTCAATGTTATATCAACAATGATTAAGAAATAACAATACCTCGTCTTTCGGTAAATAGCAAGAAAGACTTATCTCAACTGTTAGATCCTTCGGTGCTATACCACACCAGTGTCGTTTATTTCCTAAGGTAAGGAAACATGCAAGACTGGGGGAGCTGATACGCTCGGATTTTGAACTGTTTTAAGGCCATTATTTGGTCCGTTTTTAATGTCAAAGTCACTCTACACGTCCATTATTTGCATATTTTGTCTATTTTGGTATTTTGACGTGTTTTGTGAGAAATGTGCATAATTGAGCCGAAAAAGGGAGCCAAAACGCCAAGTTTGGGAATCAGTGGAGTCAAACGACGACCGGCGACCGCCGCGGATGTGTGCGGCGACCGCCGGCGCCCGGCGGGCAGATCAATGCAGCGGTCCGCCTCGGAAAAATGTGCTTGGAAGAGAAGTCTCATCCGGCGACCGCCGAAGACGTGCGGCGATCCGCCGCCGAGGGACAGAACTCTGGACTCCAACGCGGCGACCGCCGGCCAAGGTGCGAGCGGCCCACCGGAGAAAGGCGGCGAATTCGGGAAGCCCTAGATTTGCGCCCAGATTTACCATATTTTGGAGATCTTTTCCTTTTACAACAAGGAGTGGCTTTCCCCTATAAATAAGACCTCAAGCTTCATCAAAAAGAGAACTTCTACTTGCAAAATACTTCATAGAGATCAAGACCTAGAGTACTTCATTGGTGCAAGGAGTTGGAGAAGGATTTCAAGAACATCAAGAACGACAAGGATTCAACATACGGGTTTTATCTGCTTTAGTTTTATGTTCAAATTGTCTTCCCTTCAATCTATGTTTTTAGCTTATTCAATTATGTGTAACTAAACTCATAGAATTCTAGGGATGTGTTAGTAACGACTTTGGTAATACAAATTCATTTTTCTATTTAATATCCGTTTTGTTTTTACTATGTTTTTCTTTTTTTAGTTTTCCAAAAATTTTCAAAACCCCCTTATTTTTGGATAGATTTGAGTCTTAGTAAGGATAGACACGGTTCGCTTCCCCTGTTCGAATCCGATAACCTTTTATCTATGTATATCGAACTTGGTTTATTTAGTGCTAATAAAAATGATCAACGAACCTTTACGAAGGTAGCCAAAGCCTATCTAGGTTGTGAAATTTATTTCTCTTCTATAAAGAACCCATTTGGGCACCTTCTTTTAACATCGTTCACACCGCTATATGCGAAAACCAAAATTTTCTTTTTAATTTAAAAGTTTTAAAACCATAAATGTACAAAAAACATCTATAAAATTACTTTTCTCGCTTTGGGGTTGGGATTGTAGAAAAATTTAATACAAGCAATTTTATCCGTGCCATTCAAATAGCTTTTGATACCAATCCCGAGCCATCGCGGGGCCTGGGGGAGGGGGGTTTTTTCCGGGGGTTGGGGCCGGGGTTTCAATTGCTCAAAG
>NC_062970.1:20502543-20539677 GCF_023119035.1 Salvia hispanica
ACGAGAGTTAGTTATTCTGCCAACTTTTCATTCGTACCTCGCTTTTTCAGACATGGTCCCCACAGTAGGTTTATTTCCTAGGTCTAGTAGTGCAGTGGTTTTCTTAGATCAAGTGTCGGACAGTTAAATTTCCTTTACTACGCTCTTTCATGATTTTGCCTAGGTCTAGCTGTTAGCTTACGAATTTTAAAGGTTCCCAAGTCAAGTTAATTTTAATTTTTCCTCAACCCAAAAAAATGCGTGGCAGCAGCCAACACCAAAAACACACCCAAATCCTTGAACATGAGTATTACGCATCCTTCTCTGTGGGATCGATCCCTACTTCCCCATACTAGGTTTAGTAAAGTGGTTGAGGGTTTTTGAAAGAAGTGCTTTGTGTGTCCGACGACCGGGATTCCTTGCGATCAACGAGTTCCTAGACCACGTGATCTAGTGGATTTGCTGGATCTAGGGAACCTGTTATTCTCTATTTTTGAATACACGCACACACAACAAGAGGGCTTTTCAAGGAGTAAGCTGGTGAATGATTCCATGCTCCTTGCAAAAATTTTCGAATAGATCGGATGTGAACTCGCCACCTTGGTCGGATCTGAAAACTTTAATATAGTGTCCACTATGTCTTTCAACAAGAATTATGAACTCTTTGAAAAATATCAATCACCTCAGATTTCCTTTTCAAGAAATATACCCAAGTCTTTCTGGAATAATCATCGATGAAAGTTAAAAAATACTGATTACCTCCGGTAGAAACAAGCTTCAGAGGACCGCAGACGTCTGTATGAACGATCTCTAACGGGCGTGATGCTCTCCATCTCATTTCTTTAGAGAAACATCCTTTGCAAAACTCTTCAGGATGATCAAGATGCGGCCAACCTTTCACCATATTCTTTGTGGACAGAAGCTTCATACTACCAAAATTTAGATGTCCAAGACGCAAATGTCATAACCACGATTCATCTTTAACAATAGCATTCATGCACTTCAACGTATCATGTTTCGTATTCAATGCAAATAATCTATTTTTGGACATCTTCATGATACGCCCGAATTTTGCACTGTTTTAAGGCCATTATTTGGTCCGTTTTTGTTATCAAAATCACTCTACATGTCCATTATTTGCATATTCTATACATTTTGGTATTTTGATCGTGTTTTGTGAGAAATGTGCATATTTGAGCCGAAAAGGGGAGAAAAAATGCATAGTCTGGAAATCTGGAGTCAGACGGCGACCGCCGGCCAGTGGCCGCCGCGAAGTTAGGATGTATATCGCCGGCGCCAAGCGGTCAGAGCTATGTGGCGGTTCGCCTCGGAAATTTACGCATTTGTGGAGAGTTCTCGCCCAGACGACCGCCTGAGGATGATGTGTGGCGGTCCGCCACCGAAGGGTCCGAGTCTCTGGACTCCAACGCGGCGACCGCCGGCCAAGGTGCGGCGGCCCGCCGGAGAAAGGCGGCGAAAATTCTTATTCCTTCTGTAAATTCTTATTCCTTCTGTAATGATTGATTGCATATATTTTGGAAATAATTCAAGATTAATTTGGAAATAAGATTTGAATATATCTTGTGGATTTTATATATTATATAAGATTTGATTTTGTATTAAATCATGGATTAATTATAGATTTTATCCTTATTTTATGGATTTGTAGGGATTTAATTCCTAGATGAATCCTAGTTAAATTTGGATAATGACAATCTAATTTTTATCTATATCCTATGGATTAATGTGGATTTATCCCTAGACAAATCCTAGTTGGATTTAGATAATGATAATATTATTTTATTCTTATCCTATGAGTTTATATGAATTTATTCATAGATAAATTCTAGATGGATTTGGATAGTGATAATATAATATTTTATTCTTATCTTATAGATTTATATGGATTTGTTCCTAGATAAATCTTGGATAGATTTGAATAATTATAATATAATATTATTTAATTCTATGGATTTATATGGATTTACTCCAAGTTAAATCCTAGATGGATTAGGATTAATATTAATATTAATTTATTTTATCCTATGGATTTGAATAGATTTAATTCTATTAAGACAAATCTTAGATGGATTAAAATAAGTATTAATCCAAGTTATCCTTATCTTTTGGATTTATATCCTAGATAGATTAGGATATTGATGATATATAAGAAAATCCTTATTTAATTGGATTTAGATAAATTTATTTATCTAAGAAATCCTAAGTAATGTTTGATATATTCTGGATGTCTATTCTAAATAGAATTAAGATTTGTATAAATCTTGGTTGATAGGATTTTATTTTTATCTTATGGATTATGATGGAATTGTTTCTATCTAGTAATATCCTAGTACGATTTAAATAATGATAATCCTAGATCAACGTTATCTTGAATTGTAGGATTTGATTTTATCGAAATAAAATCTAGAATAATCCTAAATGGATTTAGATAGTTAACTCTATCTTGATAAATCCTAAATAAATTTGGATAATTATTATCCAATATAAAACTTAATTATTTAATTGATTCTCCCTTGACTAGATTAAATAATTGTCGATAATTATCATGTGTGTTTAAATGCCATGCATTAAATGGATTTATCTGTTTATTTGGTGTTTATCTATTTTAAGTGGATTATCTGCTTTATCTGCTTATGTGATAATTATGCAAAAACCATATAAAAATATCTAAGTGATGATTACAACAAGTGCGTTGTATATGGTCTCCATCGGTTGGACTGCCAAATTTTGTGAAGCTGATTTTCTAATATTATCGCCACCTACAAAGTAGGGACAATAATCCTACGAAAACAGTAAGTTCATAAGGGCGGACTTCTCACATAATAAATAGAATGAACTAGAAAGTGGTTCCCAATATTATTGCCACCTGCAAAGTGGGGACAATAATCCTAAGGAACTGCGAGTTTCAGGGTTCAATCAGAATTTATGAGATAGCTTGGTTTTGTTATCAGCACATGAACATTGTTATGGGAGTGTGTTGTAGAAATAAAATTCTGTAATGCTAAATCTGATGGTCGTGCTTAGGCAGCATTAGGCGTGTTGACCTCCAAAGGAGGAAGATATTGATGCGTCGGTGTTGTGACCAGTAAAATTGTCAAAATTTTAATGCGTATTAACCTCCAAAGGAGGATACAATTTATTAATTTTGCTGTTGTAAGATACATAATTGTTTTGTGGTTATTTGTGATTATGTATTGAGCATGAGTATGTGATAATAAGTTTATTTGCCAAATCTTCATTATGTCATTTAATATTTGTCTGCGATCCTTAAAGAAAGTAAACTCGAATGCCTAAATTATGTAGACCGGAAACGAAAATGGATAAGATTCTCATCGCTGAAAGCTTGGAGTTTATACTCAATGATTCATGTCCTCCATTTCCTCGACATAATTCCACGAAGAATGTTCGAGAATGCATTATGCATGTACTTGACAAGCTCTTTGAGGAATAAGGTCAAGCTATTTTCCTTTAAGTAGCTCGACAAGTCTTGGTTAATGACGATGAAAGATGGATATCAATAGAATCTGTCAAGATGATTCGATTGGAATATCCTAGAGTGACAGAATGTTTTGAGGATCTTTTGATCACTCAAATAGTTTCTGACACAAGTCATCGCCTAAAGTAACAAGAAATGACTATAAGAAGGTTTAACTGAAAAGTAGAAAATCTTCAGAATAATAGTCGTTGTGTTACTATTAGAGGAAAGTAACATGATAGATGACGAATTCATAAAGGCTGCATTTTTCTTAAGTCCTAGTTCATTTGAACAAAAGACTAGATATGGAAATGGGAGAGCCTGGATTGTCATCGAAGTTTGTTTAAAGCGAGAAAAGATGCTTTGTGAGTTGGATTGACCTATTTTATAGAAGGACAATGACTTACATGACAATGCAACTTCTAAGTAAGAGATCTTGATCCAGTTAGGTTTTTGTTGCAGTGGGAGCTATTAATGCTCAACTATTGTTTTATGGTTGATGCTTAAGGCATCATAGTATTAAAATAATATAAGTGCGACAAGGTTGAGTATTCAACAACACATCAACTTCTTAATCATTGAATGATAAAGTATTTATGGCTCTTAGCCTTAAGGCCAAGAAAATACTTAGAAATTGTTCGAACTGATCTAGACTATCAAGATTTTAACATTTCGTTAAATAGCTTGACAGTTGAGAAAGTCTGTTTAATGCACTATGAGTTAGAATCATTTGATTTTTCAAGAGATTCAGAATACTTATAGAAGTGCAACATAGAAAGACTAGCAAGTCTTAATGGTTTACACCATAAGGAGACGAGCAAAGGGTTATGATCAGTAGTGGGAGTCTAATCTCCATTAACGAATCCAAGCATTCATCTAATGAATGGGATAGTTATGTAAGAAGGAATCGAAGTCTTTCTAAGACAAGTTTGATTAAGTGATGAGTTGTACTCATTAAAATCTTATCATTGATGGGATAAACATTAAAGAAACTACCAACATCAGTACCTTCTACAAAACACGAGTTGTGGACTAGAGCGTCTCTAGTCTAGCACATCTCAAGGTGTAATGTTGTTCCAACACGTGTTGGAAAAGTGTCCAAGAAATTGGAGTTGAGTACTGAGGCATGTTTTAAGGTTTGTCCCAAATGATGTAAGGTTATAAGTTCTGTAATCTTCAAAGATATAATTCTTGTATGAAGATCAAGAGATGAACTACAAGCCTAACAGCGTGATAACTCTCAAAATAAAGAGAGAGATATCGGATTTTCCACATTACCAAGAAGTCATACCATTAGAAACTTTTGCACTAATAAAATCAACTTCAGTACCTAAGATTGTAAGAACCATATCGTAGTGGGAGCGTTCCACTGGAACACAACAAGTTCATGGGTCTAAGAGTGTCGTAAGACTCAGTCTTAGATTAACTTGAACATAATCCCTTTAACTACAATGTAGTATTGGTTAATTTGGATAATCATCTTTGAAAAGGTGATAGATTCCATATTACAATCTAAGATAGACAACATGTTTTACAAGACTTGCAATACTACCTACAGGCTGTGTCAGTCAGTGGGAGCAAGTATCTTTGCAAGTGTAAATGTGGATCTCAAATGGCTAGACAATGACAATGGGTTATGCCCAAAGAGAATTATCTTCTCGCTATCGTTGTGCCAGGATTTATTCGATCATATTGTCTATTAGAACTTACATAAATTAGAATGTATGTATTATGATTGTCAAGACAGCCTTCTATAAATAGAAGTCTTGAGGAAATCATCTACTAGAACATTCTAATGGATATGTAATTAAGGGCAAGAAACGCATGATTGGAAGCTTATATAGACCTTCGTGGTCTTAGGCAAGCATCTAAATCAGAGTATATGTGTTTTATCAAAATTGTCAAATATTTGGAATTTGACTTTTGCCCATAGCAGTGCTGTAAGCACAAGGAAGTTGAAAGTGCATTACATATGGTATTATTGGTACTCTACGATGATGAAATCTACAAAAGTTGCAAACAACTAAGATTGGCATCTGGCGTAGGAAACTGGTTGTCTACCCAGTTTAAGATAAATGATTTAAGAGAAACTAATTACATTCTTAGCATCTAAGTCCTTTTAAGATGCTAGAAAGAATGTTGAGATTCTCTTAGGAATCCTATATCTACACATTGCTTGGAACATTTAAGCATTAGAAATTCCATGAAAAGGTTTATACCTCTCAAGATGGAATTGTCTTGTCTCTAGTCAAGTGTCGTTTGACGCTTAGTGAGATCAAGAATTATGAGACTAGTTTCGGAGATAGTTGTCTCATGTATGCTATAATGTGTACTAAGTTTGATATTAGTTGTGCTTATGCATAGCAAGTATATATCATATTAACCATGGCAAAGGATTTTGATTGAGGTAATGAATATACCCTAGTGCTTGAGAAAGACTAGTAACTATATTCTAGTTTACCAGTCATTCATGTAATGTCCTTGGGGTTACACTGTCTTAGTTTTATGACTAATCAGTGATCGAGTAAGTCATCCTCTGAATATGTGTTTACCTTAGGAATATCTTCCTAATAGCTTTAATCGTAAGTTTGAGTATGCCTATGAGTATTATTTTTTATTACTCTAGTGAAGGCTAACTCAAGGGACACACGAGTTTATTAAGCTAAGCAATCACATATGGGGATGAAATTAATTAAAGATCAAGTACGCAGCAAAGACATTATGGTGAAAAAGATATTATCAGAGAACAACCAAGCAGATTTTTCTTTCACTTAGTGAAATGAATGGTAGTTCGATATATCTAGTACAAAGACCTACTTTGAGTATAAGTGGGAGAGTTTTTGGCAGTGGGTATACTCGAAAGCATGTTTTGAGTATAAGTGGGAGATTGTTAGGTTTGGTATACTGAAAAGCATGTTTCGAGCAAGTTTCGCGCGAATAGAATCTTGCTTGTATACGTAAAACTCTACAATCCACTTTTAACCCGATTCAGTATTATTCGAGCAGTCTCGCACGAATAGAATCACTATTATTATTACATTGTGTTTGCTTGTGCATTTATAAGATGTTTTACAAACATTTAAATGCATAAGAAGTAAACAAAGTCTAAGTCTTTTGCTTAGTAGACCGGTTGTGGGCGTCGTCCACTTTAAGGTAACACGGTCAGATCTATGCAATGCTTTGCAAAAGAAAAAGAAGAATTTCACAACCTAGATAGGCTTTGGCTACCTATCGTGAAAGGTTGCAATGTCAGTCCGCATATTTCTAAGCCTTACTGAAATAAGATGACATTGGTGTGGTATAGCACTGAACGGATCTAACAGCAAGACGTGTCTTTATGCTATCTACTGAAAGACTAGGTCTTGATAAAATACTATTTCTTAATCTACATATGTTAGCATTGAGCATACGGTATTGATTATGCACTACTTTGACTTATCAAATGGTGCGGGTTTTTCGCAACCCAATAATCCTGATATATTGGGTAGTGGTGATTAATATCTAGCGGTGCTAGGATTGCTATTATGTTGAAACGTGCGCGAGGTGAGTCTCGTTTGATAATGTCCTCAAGAGGAGCTCGAACAAGGTTTTATTATTCGGAAAACTGGCCAGTTGGAGTTTTATTACTCTATGAATAATAAATAAATGTTTCTTGCTAAGTCCACTCTTGGAATTAATAAGATATTAATTAATTAAGTCCATAGCAGACATTAATTAATTAATGGACATTTATATCTTAAGCGCGGGAAATAAATAATAAAAAAGTGGAAACCCGGATTACTTGTAATTTCGGATTTGGATGGGGAGAGTTCAATATTACTTCTGTAGTGGCTGCTCGTAATATTCCAATATAAGCTTGTATTAAATTGTGGGTTCAATTTAATTAGTAAAAAGCTAATTGGGGGAGCCCATATCCAAAACCTTCCATAGATCCCTGTCTGGGCCCAAAAGGAACTTAATATAAATAGGAGAATAAAGGAGACAGAAATCATTCATTATTATTACTCATAATTTTCGAAAATTCGCTTCCCCTCTACCTAGAGGAGTTCGAATTTCTCTCCTAATTGGAGAAGGATTTCTTCTGTCTTCTTTATTCGAGTCCTAGTATTTTGATAAGATCAGCCCACCCTGATATCGAGATACAGTTCGGGAACCAGAGAGAAGATCCGTGGTCTAGTATTGAAGATCATCACGTGGAGAAGGCGCGAGCAATCGACGATTCTTTGGAGAATCAAATCGGTAACTCTAAACCGTAGAATTCATGTTTTAGGATTTACTTTCTTTGAGCATGAATTATTTGCGTTCTAGCATGCAATTATCTGTTTAACATGTGAATTGATTAATCGCATAATCGGTCAAATAGATCCTACGTCTGATTTATTTGTTTTGTACAACCTGACCCGGTAGAAAAAGAGATAGAAAATTAGAAAATGGGCAGGAAAAATTTGTGCAACCTGACCTAGGGGGGAATCATAAAAAGTTTTAATAAAGAAAGTTTAGAAAATAAAACAGGCAGGAAAGGTTTGTAACCTGACCTGGTAGAAAATAAAATAAAAAGATAAGGCAGAAAAATTTATAAAAACTTGACCCAGCAGAAGAGGCTAGGAAACAAGGCCAAAATGGCCAGGGAAGTCTCCAAGTGGGAAATTAGATTTGTAAATAGGGAGGTTGTCTGTAATTTTTGTCCCTAAGTTCACATGTCCTCACATATTTTACTTATATTTCTTGAACTTAGAACCCTTAGGACTCTCACCTATACACAATGCAGCCCTCTGTACCCATTACAACCGAATTAAAGACCTTAAGGAACTTTTGTGTGTCAGTAGAACTCAAGGCATTAGTGGTATGACAAAATGAATGAGTGAATGGTTCTGACATCTCTGGTAAAGAATGAGTCACTAAGAGAATTCAACAGTTGGAATGATGGAAGCTATC
Source organism: Salvia hispanica (assembly GCF_023119035.1). Taxonomy (NCBI): domain Eukaryota; kingdom Viridiplantae; phylum Streptophyta; class Magnoliopsida; order Lamiales; family Lamiaceae; genus Salvia; species Salvia hispanica. Next base: position 20,510,954 of record NC_062970.1, read on the forward strand.
TTGACAAACGGACAAGCAGATTAGGTAGAAGGGGGAGGGAAAGGAATATGAGACTGTAGACAATTGGATTGACCTTAAGCTTGTGGGGACAATTGCCAATAACGTAAACCAGTTCCATCCTTTCTTTCATGAGACGATGTGTTACAATTACCTATGTTTTTCTTTTCATGAACTTTTACATATTACAACATCTTTGAATAAGAACCATGCCTTGTGAAGTGCAGGATTTAGAAAGAGTGTATCGTGTACTGGATATATCACAACTCTTAGGTCCAGAGGATTCGCTAGATCACTAGGTCTAGTATAGAGAAGTAAAGAGATCGATCCCACGAGGAAAGATGTGCTAGCATGCATTTAGAGGGTTTTGGGAAAATTGGATGCTGCCACGCAACAAGTGGGTTGAGTAATTTCAACTACTGGGGTACGAGAAATTAAAAATACTTCAAATGCTAGACCTAAGAATAGGGAAACTTAAACATACCCATGGTTCGAAAACTTAAAATTAACTCCAAACGGTTTATCAAACTACTAGGTCAAGTAAAGGAGTTTCCTAAAACAGACAGACAAAAGAACACGAAAAAGCATTGGGACAGATTCCCGATTTAGCTACTATGGCAGATAAAGTTGCAAAAGTAAACAAATAACGGATCTGGACTCTAACTACCAACGATCTTCATCCTCTTCAGAAAATAAACATGAACTTGAACGAAATAGAGCATTAAAACAAAGCAAATTCAGATCGGACATTAAACACTACGATTAAGCACATTAAAACAGAGCAAATTCAGATCTAAAACTACTGGGTCGAGTAAACCGAAAGCAACAACAGAACATCCGTAACCATGTAGAATTGAAAATAACACCAATCAGATCCACAACTCCTTTCAACAATGCGTCTCTAATTAAACAAAATCTAACTTCAATCTGTCAAACCCTTACTCCTCATCTCCGATTCACACGATTCAACAGTAATTCAACTCCGATCAACCCGATCTCAACTCCAACAAACAACAATTGCGAAAAGCACCCAAAACACTAAATACCAACAATCAAACAGTATAATCAGCTGGAACGTAAACATAGAACTCCATAGCAACGATATTCAAAGTTTAACACCAAAATCAAAAGACGCCGAGCTTCTAAAATCCGTAGTCTCAGCTAGAACGACAGAAATCAAAAGTGAAAAATAGTAAATTGCTTCTAAACTCCGTAGTCTCGGCTAGAACGACGAAAATCAAAAGCGAAAAATAGTAAATTGTATTTTCGCCCTTCACAAGGACGGTGTTACACCGCTGAATCAAGACTAGACTATCACCCAATTCTCAGAAATTACCCCATAGTGTCTAAATGTGCAGAGTAATGTAGTGTGTGTGAGCTAAGAGTGAGCCGAGAGAGATATCTTGCTGATGATTGTTGCCTCTATTTAGAGTTTCAGCATTCGATTTTGCTTTATTCATGTTTGGATATGTTTGATTTTCTTTTGATTACTTAGATCTAGGTTCAAAATGTTCTGATTGTTGTTTGATACGTTAGATTTAGCTGTATGTAGTTAGATTTACGTCAGATCTAAGCTTACATATGTCAGTTTTCATGAAACTAGGGTAGTTACTGTCGATCTGCTTTTAATTCGTTTAAATTGCATGGATCTAGTGCTAATTGGTTAATATCCCGTTTTTCGCTACATTCTATGTTTCAGATCTGTCGTAGTTGATTAGCGAGTCTATTTTGGTTTGTTTGAGGACGAAGATGATACACTCGAATTTTGCACTGTTTTAAGGCCATTAATTGGTCCGTTTTTGATGTCAAAGTCACTCTACACGTCCATTATTTGCATATTTTGTCGATCTTGGTATTTTGACGTGTTTTGTGAGAAATGTGCATAATTGAGCTGAAAAAGGGAACCAAAAGGAAAAGTCTGGAAATTTGGAGTGAGACGGCGACCGGCGACCGCCGGCGCCTGGTGGGCAGAGCAGTGCAGCGGTCCGCCTTGAAAAATTACACTTGGAAGAGAAGTCTCGCCCGACGACCGCCGGAAGTCATGTGGCGGTCCGCCGCCGGAGAAACAGACTCTCTGGACTCCAACGCGGCGACCGCCGGCCAATGTGCAGTGGCCCGCCGGAGAATGGCGGTGAATCCGAGATGCCCTAGATTTGCTCCAAGATTTACTATATTTTGAAGATCTTTTCCTTCTACAACAAGGATTGGCTTTCCCCTATAAATAAGACCTCAAGCTTCATCAAATTAGAGAGCTTCTACTTGCAAAATAATTCATAGAGATTAAAAGCTAGAGTACTTCACTTGTGCAAGGAGTTGGAGAAGGATTTCAAGAACATCAAGAACGAAAAGGATTCAACCTACGGATTTTATTTGCTTTAGTTTTATGTTCAAATTGTTTTCCCTTCAATCTATGTGTTTAGCTTATTTCATTATGTGTAACTAAACTCATAGGATTCTAGGGATGTGTTAGTAACGACTTTGGTTATACAAATTCATTTTTCTATTTAATATCCGTTTTGTTTTTACTCTATTTCTTCCCTAAGTAGTTCTGATGCTGTAAGATTGAGTGGCACAGTCTTGTTTGATTTAATATAGCTTGCTTCATAACTGTGAGAGAGTTCTAGCGAATTAGATTCACTTAGTAGACGCTACAGTTAGCTTCCCTTAAAACGGCACTGTTAATATAGCTTGCTTCATAACTGTGAGAGAGTGAGGACTTTTCAAGGGTCTTAGGGGCTTTATGCAGTTACGTGTTAGGATTGACAACCCTAATTTTGTAATCAACGTTTGCATCGCATGAGCATAAGCTAGGTGACTCGTCCTATCAAAGTAATAATTGTGCTAGGGTATTGTAGTTTGGAATTTGTATAACCATAACTGTGAACGCACATCCCTGGAATTCCCTTATCTCTATATTTTATCTTGTGAGTTATTTGCATCTAGTTGTTATTTGCTTTCGAATATTTTCTGTTTTCAAAATTTTTCAAAATCTCTTGTTTCTCTAGATAGTAATTGAGTTCTAGTAGAGGATAGGCACTTTGTGTTTGCCTTCCCCGTGTTCAATATACCAGTACCGACCTTTAGCTATACTATATATACTCTGTATACTTGCAGATTAATTTAGTGCTAATAAAAAGTGCATCAAGTTTTTGGCGTCGTTGCCGGGGAAGACAATTCACTTTGGAGTGATATCTTCAAACGGATAATTTACTACTTTGGATTTTAATTGCTTTTAGTTTTTATTTTTAGTTTAATTTGTTTTTGCTTTTGATTCTTATAGGTTTTGTATGTGAACGCGCTCTAGGTAGGACAACCTAGAAACGTTCGATTTAGAACTTGAACGAAATCGTAGGAAAATAAGGAGTGAAAAAGGATCAGGATCGATGGGTGTCAAAACGGACCTCACAAAATTGCAGGAGATGGTCAAGGTGTTAATGGACGAGAAAGATGCAGAAAGGGCAGCCCGAGAGAAGTTAGAGAAAAAGAACAAGGAAATTCTACCCGTAATGAACATGTTCAATCATGGGAATACAATTACTTTTCCCGAAGGCCCTCGTATTGACGCTAATAACTTCGAGTTACGCATGACCCTTATACAAAGGGTCGAGAAAACTCCTTTTGCAGGTAGGGCCACCAAGGACGCCAACCGCCATCCCTCCAAATTTGTGGAAATCGCGAACACGCTCAAGTTAAATGGTGTCGACGACGATACCATAAGGGTAAGACTCTTTCCATTCTCATTGACTGATTATGCTAAAGAGTGGTTTGAGTGTATGCCCCTAGAGAAGGTCTCCACATGGAAGGACATCGTTGCAGCCTTCCTCGACAAGTACTATCCGCCAGGCACAATCTTGAAGCTGAAAAGCGAAATCTTTCAGTTCATCCAAGGCCATGACGAGCCCCTCTATGAGGCGTTTGCTCATTTCAAAGATCTTCTCCGAAAGTTCCCTAACCACGGTTTCACCGTGGACCACCAGGTAGGAATGCTTTATAATGGATTTAATGAAAAAATTTATGGTATGTTGGATTCAGGGGCAAACAGAGGCCTCTTGAGAAGGTCAGGTGAAGATGCCATGGCAGGGATCAAGGAATTCGCCACCAATAGCAGGGGGTGGTCGAAAGAAAGGCACAACTTGAAGATGATAGCTGCAATTGAAGAGGCCGAGGAAAGCTCTTTTGCGAAGGAATTGGCCGAACTCAGGGTTAGGATAGACCAAATGGACACCTCGAGGAAGGAGGATCCGATTCCACCAACCTCCATCATAGAGGTCTCTAACCCGAAACCCCTGCCCCGATAGTGAAGGAAATAAACTACATGCAAGGAGACGGTTCCAACAAAAACTACAACAATAATTATCGCCCTAATCAGGGGGGCGATAATTTCAATAATTATAATGAAAACCGACCTCATCCAAACCTTTCTTATTCTAACAATAATTTCTTGCAACCCCCTGTAGGATTTAGTGTTGTCAAAGGAGGAGTAGTTGAAACAACCAAAAAGGAGGAGAAGTATGATCAATGAATCACGAGGATCTTGGAAATAATTACGCAAGACAGAAAATTTAATGATACCAAGATTGAAGTGGTTGAAGCTAGGATAAACAACCTCGAGCAAGGAACGAACACGATCTCAACTGTCATAGCAAACATCAACACTCAAATGGAGCAGATCCAAAAGAAGTTAGATGAGGACATGGCAAAGGCATCCTCACAAGTGGATGACATTAACAAAAAGTGGGTAGCGAGACAGAAATCTGGAGACTGCCAGACCGCCGGCGGACCGCCACACACCCCGCGGCGGGCCGCCACTGAGACGGCAGAACCACTTACTCAGCAGGGACTCGTGCGGCATAATGGGATTGTGCTACCTTTCCAACCAAAGAGGAAGTTTAAACTCGAAGAGCAGTTCAAACATTTTTTGAACATGTTTTGCAAAGTTCATAATAACATTCCTCTAGTTGAATCGTTGCAGGAAATACCTAAGTATGCAAAGCTACTAAGGGAGGCGGTGATGAGGAAGAAAAAGCCAACGAAAGCCGACCTTAAGCTACCGCATCATTGCAGCGAGATCATCCAAAAAGAAAGGGCAGTGAAGCAGAGAGATCCGGGCCAATTCATTATCATATGCCGGATTGGAGAAGGGAAAGTTGACAAAGCCCTATGCGATATAGGATCTTCCATCAATCTCATGCCACTGAAGTACTACGAAAAGCTCAACATCGGGCCGCTCAAAACTTTAGACATGACACTAAGGTTGGCCGATAACTCGTCCATAAAAACTGTAGGTATGATTGAGGATGTCTTAGTTAAAGTCGATGATTTTATTTTCCCCGCAGACTTTATTGTGCTTGACATGAAAGTAGACAAGAAAGTTCCTCTAATCTTAGGGAGAGATTTTCTTGCCACTTGCAAAGCTTTGATTAATGTAGATCGTGGCGAGATTACAATCAGTGACAACTATAGCCACTCCACCTATAAGATCGAGAGCGAGATGCTCAAGTTTAAGTAGGCGAAGCGGGTGAAGATGGAACGGCAATGCAGGGCAATCATGGTCACGGATTTGACAAAACCCCAAGACCCATTTGAAATGGAGGATCCTTCTACCTCTACTATCTACATTGTCAATGAGGTAAGACGTTCTCCCAAAATGGACAATCCTAACTCCTCTACCTCTGTTCTGCAGAAGAAAAGGAAAAAGAAGAAGAAAGCACCCAAGGAGGACCCCGAGATTTATGTTATTAAAACCAATAAGGGGAAATACAAGTGGTGGAAGAAGCTGGGGACCAAGTTGCTCCCTATGCCAATTTTCAACACTCGTCGCTGATCCGCCCAAATAGTGGGCCACTTCAAGTTGAGCTAACGACTAAAAACAAAAGCACTGGTTGGGAGGCAACCCAATCTCCTTTATTTATCAGTTTTTTTACTCTTCTCATTTTTATTTTTTTTTTTCATTTTTCTTTTCTAAAAAAAAAAAATTACGGGTGGCAGTCGCCGAGCACAACACGGCGGTTTCCACACGTTTGTTCACATGTGCAGGATAGGTCGGGTCTAGGGCAAGCTTAGGGCGGGCCGAGGAAACCGCTGGATGGGCCGCGGCGGCCCGCCGAGACGTGCCATTTACGGAGGCCCGTGCGGCGGCCCGCCACGCAGCATGCGGCGACCGCCTTACGCAGTCCAGAAACAAGAATGGCCTATTTAAGGTATGTTTTCTATTCCTTCTCCCATTCCTTCTCAAATTTCTTTCCTTGTACATAATCCCCACCTTTATAAATAACCAAATTCACACACCCACACTCTCATTCTCTCAATTCTCTCCAAGTTTAGAGTTCTTCTCCTCCAATTCTCATCAACACAAGGTATGAATCCTAGCTCAATTTCTGAGCTTTGTTTCAATTCATTCATGGATTTTGGCATGTTTCGGATGAATTGTTCGGTAGAAACTCTTATGATATGATGGGGGATGGTTGTGTATGCGTATTTTTGAATTTCCATGGTTGATTTGTGTATGGGTGATGATTGAAGCTTGGTGAATAGTGGCTCCCTCTTGTTTATACTTGTTAATATGTTGTAATCATGTTCATAGCATTGTGAGGCTATTATTACTTCCATGAATTGCAATACTTGAGAATTTCAAAGAGATTGTTGATTTGTATTGATTTATTGTTGATACGTCTCTGCATGGGGGATAAATTCACGTTGGGGGGATGGATTTTTGTGTCCTAGTTTGGATGATTATGCTCTACATGTTTACATGCTACCATCTAGGATGATATAAAACACAAACTTGCAATTGATTGTTAATTCTTTGTTCATGCTTATAAGATTGCAAGTTTGGGGGAACCTTTGATTGCCCATTGGTTGATATACTTTTTAAAAAAAAAGATATATTCTTCTTTTGTAGGAAAATGGGATCAAATGGAAAGCCCGAGAATGCAAAGAACTATGGCATTAGCCTTGCCTCGTATGAGCAAAAGGCTATGTGGAAGAAGTTGTCGGCGAGAGAGACGGCGCCCTCGAGGTACCCCCACGATTTCCCTCTCCAAACTTTGGGGATCACGGAGGACTTTTGGGCGTTGTGTGATGTGGGAAACGGGAACGGCCTTCGCTACATGTTCGAGAGGAAGTTTGGTTGTTTGCGGTGTATGATATTGAGGTGGATCAGTGGGACATATCGGAGCATGTACTCCATGCTAGAGTCTCCACACAAGTTCTACCCCTTCCATTTCATATCTCGGTGGTATATGAGAAATGTACCAGGGTTGGTAGGCATCCTCTTTGGGATAAACTTAGGGAGGTTGCTGTTCGCACAGAGGGCCTTCCGTGACTGGTGGGGAGGGGGGAATTTTAATATTTTTCTTTCTGAGGATGAGCGGCAGGGAAGCAATACAAATAGAACAAGAGAAATGGTTGAGTTTGCGGATACCCTAAATGATTGCCAGTTACTGCACCTTGGAGCAGATGGGGCAAAATTTTCATGGGAAAGGGGGGAAACATTTGAAAGGTTGGATAGAGCTTTGATCGGGGAAGGTTGGCCGGACCTGTTCTCATCAACTAGAGTCACAAATCTTCCAAGAATCCTTTCGGATCATAGTCCGTAACTCATTTAATGCCAGTTGCCAGGACACCCTGATTGGGCTCGTTACATGCATGGTTTTATAGGGTTTATTACACTAACATGGCTAACAATGTGCAAGAAGAATGGCGAATTCGAGTGTGCAGGAGCTGTAAAACAAAGAAACCGGCAATTGCAAGAATGACCGGATCAACTCAGAAAAGGAGTTAAAACAACATGGAATAGAGCCAAGTTGATCTGCTGCGCGGCCGAACTGATCAAGTGGAGTCGTGCAGCTGCAATGCTGAGTCACATGAGAGAGAAAGAACAAATGCTACCATAGAAGGACAGAGTTGTCAAAGAACAAGATGGGCTTACCGTAGGGATTTAGGCCCAACATTCGCTCTATTATTATAGCGAGAGTGCACAGACTCATTATCACGCATCATCTTCATTTACCTCAAATTCAACTTACTTTTCTTAGCATGGAGTAGAGTCATCTTCATTCATCTCTTCTTCCTCATCTAGGGAGACGAGATCGGATCTACGTAGAAGTCATCTTAGCTCAACGCTTTTGTAATACCTGAGGGATTAAACAATTTACAATCTGTTTTTTTTCGCTCATCGCTTTCATAGTTTAGCTGTTTTGTCATGTTTGCTTTCAGCTGTTACTCTAGTTTTCTTTTCACTGTTGCTTTATTTTTGCATTTGTGCTAGAATTCTGTTTCCGTCACTTTTCATTGGAGATCCTTTATTTACAGATCGACTTGCACGAGAATTGTCCAGATAGCTTAGATCTGCTTATATTTACGTGATTTTCTTATGGATCTACGTTCATTCTATTTGATTTCATGCTTACGTTTGTGCTCTGTTCAGATCTGTTTTCCCCTGTTTAATCTAGTTGCTTCGTGTAGAAGTACATTGGAATATGTTATAACTGCAGTCTCTGTCACCTTTTCGGTGTTTACAGCTTTTGTGTAATGCGCGCGTCTGTGTCAGTGGTCCTGCGTACCTTTTGTCTTTCCATTTTTAGCTTAGTTGATCCAGTCAATTTCCACAGTCCAAGATGTCTTAGTTTAACTTGATCCGTTCAGTTATTTAGCCGATCAATTTTTCCCCTTAGTTAACTTAACCCAAACTTAAGCGTGGCCGCAACCAACCTTCCAGATGTCTCATTCCTGACTCCAACCACATCCATCTCTGAGGGATTCGACCCTTACTTCCCTTTATTAGTTTAATAGTATTGTGGGTTAAGGTCTTGAATTGCTCTCTGCATCTCTTGTTCACTGCCCAACGACCAGTAGTAGTTATCCAACCTGAACCGGTTATCTTTTGACTCGATCAGGTTGTGCATGCTCTACGTGTTTTTAATTTACTTGTGAATTGTTGAGTACGAAGAAAAGTAGTTTCAAATGGCGCCGTTGCCGGGGATGGATTGCGTTATGAATGTTTGTGTTTGAGATATTTGGCGTACATAGTTTTGTTTTTTTTTTTCCTTTTTCTTTTGCAGTTTATGAACAAGGCCTGAACTTTAGGCACTGGAATAATCCCACTTACTGGAGAGATACAAAATCTAACTGGAGGATCCGAGAAACAGGCAACCCGGACACTACGACATAGGGGGACCATCGTATACCAGCTCAAAAGGAGAATAAGATCAGAATCCATTCGCGGACAGTAAGGAGAACCCTGTTACAGAGGCAGTACCAATCAGAATGGCTGGAGGTGTGAATGGTGATCTGGAGATCGGGACTCTCAACGCCCACCTCCCTGAAGAACTAGCTCGGGCAATAGTGGTTACTCCAAGGAAGGCGAACATCAATGTGAAGAACAACATATTTTCCGCTCTACCTCAATATGCTGGAGACCAACTGTGAACCCATATAACTTTTTGAAAGAGTTATGCAAGATTTGTGGGATCCAAAAACGTCCTGCTGGGTCAACTGAAGAGGATTACAGACTTAGGGTGATAACTTTCGCCCTACGATCGGAAGCTGATACTTGGTTCATGAGGTTAGCTCCAAACTCCATCAGAACATGGGCTGACTTCAGGTCTCAATTACTGGATTATTTCTTTCCCTCCACCAAGACAAATGCACTGAAGAAGGAAATCCAGCGAGCCCACCAAGATTGAGATGAACCGTTGACTCAGTATTGGATGATTGCCTGAATAATCATATGGAGGAGGTGGAAATTTTCAACAACTTCTATGAAGGAATGACTCCGGAGAGCAAAGATCTGACGAATTCCTCCAATGGAGGAGATTTCTCAAAGTTGAAAGTAAGTGAAGCCAAAAGAGTACTAGAAAGGCTGGTGAATGCCAAAAGAGCATATGATTTGCCCCAAGCTCTAATGATGAGGCGGGTGGCGGCAAATACCACGGTGGAAGCAATTGAAGACAGGATTGATGCCCGAATGGATAAGTTCAAGAAGGCCATACTAGCTGCTTTGGAAAAGAATGCACAAATCCATTCTATTGAGAAGGTGAAGGCGGTAACAAATCAAGAGGAAACCTATCCTAATTTTTTACCTTCCGGAGATCAAGAGTTCCAGGCACAAGCGAATGCAGCGGGGAACTGGAACCAGAGTCCCAGCTGGAACCAGTGGAAGATCAAGGATACCCCATGGAGAGATAATCATGCTTTCTGGTGGTCAGATCCCAATACAGCTCAACAACCACCGATGGCAGTCTCATATCAGCAACCACCAGCTATTGGGTATCAACAACAGTTAGAAGGATAGCCTCATTGGAAAAATCATAACCAACAAGGTGTGGAACAACAACAAGGGAACCAATCAAACTGGCAGAACATGAATCAGAATAATCAAATGGTTTCCTATGTCCCGCCACACCAGAGAGGTTATCAGAACAACAACCAACACCCTCAACCGCAGCAACATGGGAACTTTCACCAGGGGCGGGGGTCTTCATCAAATCCCCCACCAGGAGTGAACACAGGAAGAGGGTCCAGACATATTGATGATGCAGCAGGGGATTTGTTGAATGCTCAACAACACATTCGAGGGAACATCCAAGCCAATAATGACTTGGTGCATAAAATAAAAGATGCTCAGCAAGAGCGGAGAGTCGCCGTGGATATGCTTACCAAACAGCTATCACAAATGGGCAAAACACCGAATGAGATGCGGGGGCATGATGGCCTACTCCCTGCAACGCTTAAAATTCCAGATAAAGCGAACATAAGCAAGATCACCTTGAGATTTGGAAAAGACTATGATGAACCCCTGGGCGGAACATGGAAGGAAAGTAGAGAAGAGAACAGTGAGGGAACTCCCCTTTGGGAGGTGATAGAGGAAAGAGAACCATGTCCACAGATTGCTGAACCACAACCGCTAAACCCCAAACCTGAGGAAGTAAGAAAGCATGAGCGAGAAGATTCAGGTGAAGGAACCAGCAACGCTGTTGCTGTGAAGCGCACGAAACCTTACCCATACAGGGAAGAGCTAAAGAGGCAGAAGGAAGACCCAACTAACTTCATGGAGATTTTCGGAAACCTTACCCATACAGGGTACATGATTTCTTATACTGTGCAGATTTTCATGTAATTAAAATGAATGAGTCTGAAGCCGGAGAGGCCAGTGGAGTGTTGTTGGGGAGGTCATTTCTGCGGACAACAAAGACCATCATTGATGTAAGTGATGGTACCATTTGTTTGGACTATCATGGGGAAAAGTTCACATTCAACATTGATGAGGCTATGAAGAAACCTATGAACACCGAAAATTTGCACTCCACGGATGTGATCTATCCGTTGATCCAACAATATTTGGAGGCTGAACTAATCCAAGGACAGCTGGCAGCTGCGGAGATGACGGACTCGATTGAGGAAGAAGTGTCGGAATGGTGTGAGACTCTATTAACGCAAAACATTAATGATGGGGAAATAAATGAGACAATTATGGGGTTCTGTAAAAAATCCTCATCAATTGGACCGATTGAATTTGCTCAATTAAGCAGTGTGGAAAGAGTGTCAGATTTTGGAGAATTAACGGCAAGACAATTGGAGAAAAACCCTTTGCCCTAAGAGGGAGTTACACCTAAGAAGGAACTGAAAACATTACCTCATGTTCTAAAATACGCTTACCTGGGGGACATTATCGGATTTAGTCGGGATCAGGCCCAACCTCTCTATGCACCATACAAGACTAGAGAAAGGAGCCAAGGCACATCGGGACCCGCAAAGGAAAATAAATCGAAACATTCGTGAAGAAGCCATTTAGGGACAACTCGGAGGTGCGTACGGTGGAAGAAATTCCACTGCGCACAGCCGATGTTCTCGCCTAAGTTGACTTGAGTGTAAATGTCTTAGGTGATTCACTTGATCAATTGAACGAAGAATGCCGAATGATGCATGGATCAAGTGAATTCATAGGGCATTGACAGAGCTTGTATATAGTTGTACATAGAGTCTTCTTAAGCTTTAAAAAATGAAAATCCAAACAAAGTGAATTTCCAAAAGTGAAAAAATATTTTTGGGACCCAATTTGGGGAGTCAAGTGTTAAAAGTGATAATTATCTAGCTTGATCCACCTAGTTTGAGGTCCCAAGTTTTTTTAGGTAAAATTTTCTTTTTTTCCGCTAAGTGTTAAAAGAGGTGATGACCGGCATGTGTAAGGAAAAAAGGGGGGAAAACAGAGGTTTTAGGAGGGATATCGAAGAGTCGAATAGAATAGTAGTAATTAAAAACCTCCGTACTCCATTCCCCCACTTTCCCCTAATTTTCTCATCACACTTTCTCTCTGCAGATTCAGGCGAAAACAAACCCTAGTTTCCCAACTCCACCACAATAACCAGAAGAGATGAAAGGCAATTTGCAGAACGCCTCAGGGAGTGCAGCCACACCTAGAACCGCTGAAGCAACGGCCAGGCAAAAGTCACAATGTTAGTGGAGGCATTGAGAATGTTAATCCAGTCGATGAAGCCCGACTCTGACGCTGATCTCCTAATGGCTAAGATGGGAATTGTGCCTACCCCGCCGTCAACAGTTGATACGAGAATGAGCAAAGCGGTAGAAGGGGACGCAGAAGGGCCCACTAATGAGCAAGAAAAACTACCAGAAGTCGCTAGGGAAGAAGCCGAACAACCATTACTCACGCCTGAAGAGGTTGTAGCGAATTTGGCAGCGGGAGATACTGAGATTCCTGAGGAGACAATGGAGATGTGAGTTGAAAACCCTACTGAGAGGGTAAATGAAGCCACAAATGGAACAATGGAGGAAAGAAAGGTGCCGACCGTGGCAAATGAAGAGGGGAGAATCAGGCGAGCAACTCCCAAAGAAGAGGCTGCTAGGTCTAGGGTAGCAACAATGCATATCTACCAGAGGAGGCCAGCAAGAGAAGAAGCCTCAAGGAAGAAATCTAGTGAGGAGCAACAAAAAGGAACCCCAACGAAGAAAGCAGATGGGGCTAGTGAAGGGCAAGAAGGAAGAGCTGTGGAACCACCACGTCACAGGAGGAGACTCCTTCTTGATGAAGAACCAAACGAAGAGGAGGATGAAGTTTTCTTCACACTGATTGAAGCACTTCCAAGCTCTGGGCACCCTACCCCACATGCTAAAGTAGAGGATACTGCGAGAGAACAGAGTGAAATGAAAGGATGGGGAAAGCCGTCGCCGGCCCAGTGAGAAAGAAGCCGCGACAGGCTTCGTCTACCTTAGTAATCCATGAAGGACGACAGAGAGCGGAGGACAATGATGAGGAGGAAGAAGAGGCGTTGAGAAGGGAGCGCTAATCAAAGCGAAGGAATGACGTGGCGAGGGAAACGACAGAGCAGAGGCCAGAGATGGCTGAAGTGCAATTTGAAAAACCGCAGGTTGACTTGACTGACGACCTACTCAGGCGTATGATCACCTTCGACGACCCCAAATTCACAAAGGAGTGAAAGGCCAGGGTGGAGCGAGACAGGAAAGGAAGATCAGGAAGACGACTGAAGGAAGAGACTTTAAAGGAACTAGAAGTAGAAACAGAGTCTTCGGAGTACATCACAGGGATTTGATTTGATTGGTGATGGTCAAGCTGAGAGTACAGTACATATTCTATATCACACAACCTTCAGGTCAAGAGAATTCACTAGATCACTAGGTCTAGGAGATCTCAAACCAGAGAAGATTCGGGTCTTTGGACCCACTCTCAACCAACTGTCAAAATCTCAACCCTCTACACTATTAACTAGTATAGGGAAGCAAAGGATTGATCCCACAGGGAAGGATAGAACGCGAGCTTGAATCTAGAGCACTTTAGGAAGAACATGGGGTTGGCTGCTGCCACACAATTTTGGGTTGAGTAATTTAACTACTGATGCATTATATATTAACACTAAATAAACATGCAAGTTGAAAATCTTGGTTCAACTTCTTTATTGCCCAATATGACCTGTACTCCATCTCAAGAGGCAAATGACATGACTTTCCAAACAAAAGTTGATAAGGAGACATACCTATTGGACCATTGGAGGCAGTGTGGTATGCCCACAATGCATCATCAAACCGAAGGGCCCAATCCTTACTATTAACACTTATTGTCTTTTATAGAACTGACTTGATCTCCCTATATGCTAGCTCAGTTTGCCCATTCGCTTGAGGATGGTAAGGCGAGGTGACTCTATGCTTGACTCCGTAGTTTTCCAACCACCTATTGTTGAAGTGAGATCCTCCATTACTAATAAGAGCATGGGGTGTACCAAACCTACAAAAAATGTTTTTTCTAACAAAAGCAGTGACAACTTTAGAATCGTTAGTTCGGGTTGGAATTGCTTCTTCCCATCTAGAAACATATTCTACTGCAAATAAGATACATTGGTACTCTCCTGAGTTTGGGAATGGTCCCATAAAATATATCCCCCATACATCAAACAATTCTACTTCAATGATGGTATTCATAGGCATCTCTTTCTTCTTAGAAATTCCTCCGGTGCGTTGGCATTCATTGGATTGGAGAACAAAGCTGGCAGAATCATGGAAGATGGTAGGCCAATAGAAACTGCTCTGCAAAATTTTGATCGCGGTTCTTTGCACGCCAAAATGTCCTCCAGTTGGTGATGAATGACACCTCTCCATTATGGCCGCCCAATCATCTTGAGGTACACATCTCCTGAGTATAGTATCTGCACATCTCTTGAACAAGTAGGGCTCATCCCAAAAATGAGATCATACATCTCTAAAAATTTCTTCCGTTGATAAGGAGTAAGATCAGGAGATGTACCTTAGCTGCTAAATAATTAACAATATCAGCGTACCATGGAAAGGTGGCTTGTGTGAAGAATAAATGTTAATCTAGGAAGTTGTCACGACCACATTTTCTAAGGATAGAAAACACGGTTGATCGTGACTAGGGGAGGATTAAAGAAGCGGGGAAGAAAGGGTAAATAAACGAAACTCGACCATAGCTCGAAATAATAGGGGCAATTCAAATAAAATCAGAGTATTATCTCAACAGCTGACAACTCAAAGGAATACAATATCTCATCAATAAATGAACTCGAAAGAAACAACATTTAACAGAAGCATTCGAGAGAAGAATCATATTATCTATGAAGACATAATATATTCAGAATATTTAAAAGCAAACACAAACCTTCACCAGCTCTGCTCAACACCCACCGCGCTCATCACAGCTCAACCTGCACATTTTTAAAAAGAATGCAGGGGCTGAGTACTTGATGCACTCAGTGGACTCATGCCGAAAACATTTTATAAAATAATATTTATCATGCCACCATTGAGTGTCCTCGGGGTTCTAACTTTAAAAATGCCCGAGACACTAAAATCATTTCCATTGTAAAATTCGACTGATCAGTCATTTTCCCATAGATGTCTACCATATCTGATCCATTGATGACAAGGAATGTGGCCACATTCCAAGTCACTAGACCGGCCGACCCAAAAGACGGCTCACGATCCCCATTGGTGTACACTAGCCTGAGTAGGGACTCACTCCCTAGTTAGACCCGAATTCGATTATCCATAGATGGCAAAAGCCACATCAGATAGGTTCCATAGATAAAACAAAACACGGCATGACAAATATTCATCATTTTCACATAAAAATATACTTAGGGCATTGCCCTTATTTAAAAAGAAAGCCCACCTCCTTCACTTAGCTCCTCAATCACTTTCTGCTCCAACCACAAACAACTTGCAAAGTTCACCCTTTGAAATAATATGATACGCTAAAATTAGACTTTGCAAAATAACTAAATTTACCAATGCATGCATCCTAAGTGTGTGCTCAAAATATTCTTCGTTCTCATATAATAAAAACAGGTTCATCAATTAAATTACCAACATAGTTAATCTCTCGGTTGTCACTGGAAGAAGGCAATATGCAAATTTCCAAAGTCCAAATACTTGATAAACTATACCAAACGTTATTAGTACTAATTAACTAGCTTATGATTTAGTCCAAAAAGAAAAGTCAAATCAACAAATACTTGATACTCCCACATAATTCCCCTATATACTCCCCTAACCAACACATTCATTAAACCAAGGAAAAGAAAAAGGATTAGTACCTATGCTCCCACAACACTACACGTCCATACTCCCTTCCCAACACGTGTATACAAAAAGAAAAAAAAGAATAGGTACTGCATACTCCCACCCGTCACCAACACGTCTTCCTCACCAATTCCTACCATCAACTCTCTCCCTCTCGACATTCTCTTCACAAAATTAAGGAAATACCCATCTCTCTTCATCTAAATCTCAACTCAGTAATCGATATCGTCTTCTCTCTCTCTCCATGTCCCAAAAATTGGAGCAGCCACTCATTCTCCGTCCCTTTTCTCCTTCGGCGACAGGTAAGTCCGCCTCCCTCGTTTCCCTTTTAATTCTTATAACTATCATTATTCAAATTCGATTTGTTCGGGCAGAGGTTCATGTTGAAAATAGTTTCAAACAAAATGGCCAAAGATTATATCTTGGGAGCGGTTACAGATTATTCAAGGAATTATTCAAGAAGTTGCAAGGATGAACTAAATTCTCGTGGCCTACTGTGAGTGTGCTACCATGATTCATGAAAATATGCAGCAGGAATTTCATATGTAATTGGGAGAAATATACCTTTATGTAAGGGAGAAAGATATTGCAATTGCAGGAGGAATGAAACTCACGGCTTTCTCCTCTGGAACCTCTCTCTCAGACTTTTTATTTTTATTTATCTTGGATTTTGAAGAATGCGGAGATATAGAATAATTGTAGGCAGAAACCGATCAGTATCATGGAAGGATATATATATATATATAACTGTGGGTATGTGTATCTGTAAAGATTGGATTTAGTTTGTTGGAGATTTTTCAGGGGGTGGAGATGGGGAGAAACCGTATGGTGATGGGTTAGGAAAATTATAATTGACCAAAATTTGACTGCATGACTAGAATGAATAATTAATATTTTGGGCATCTAAAAGTAAAAAAATTCCATAGACTCTTAAAATAAAACGGAACGACATTTGGCTTAAAAAAAAAATTCGACAGTATCCCAAGGAATAGAAAAAGTTGGGCGTCACAGAAGTTCTCGTTGATTTCTTGTGACAAAACTTCTCCTTTCATCGGGTGTTCCAACCGTGACAAATGATCTGCTACTACATTCTCACACCCTTTTCTGTCTCTTATCTCAACATCAAACTCTTGAAGAAGTAAAATCCATCGAATGAGTCTAGGCTTTGCATCCTTCTTTGCAAAGAGGTGCCTAATAGCTGCATGGTCAGTGTAAACAATAGTTTTTGTCCCAACAAGATAAACTCTAAATTTATCAAAAGAATACACAATAGCAAGCATCTCCCTTTCAGTAGTCGTATAATTAGCTTGATCAGAATCTAAGGTCCTACCAGCATAATAAATGACTCTAAAAATTTTATCCCTCTTTTACCCCAAAGCTGAACCAACCGCAATGTCGTTTGCGTCGCACATGATTTCGAAGGGCTGACTCCAATCTGGGGTAATGAGAATGGGAGCGTTTACTAAAGCTTTCTTCAAGTTTTCAAAGGCCTGCAAGCAATCAGAAGTAAAATTAAATTTCACATCTTTTTCAAGCAACTTACAAAGAGTTTTAGAGATTTTAGAAAAATCCTTGATGAATCTCCGGTAGAATCCTGCATGCCCTAGAAAACTTCTTACTGCCTTCTCATTGGATGGAGGTGGAAGTTTCTCAATAGCTGCAATCTTTGCCCTGTCGACTTCTATCCCTACAGAAGAAACTTTATGCCCTAGAACTATACCTTCTTTTACCATAAAGTGACATTATTCCCAATTGAAAACGAGGTTAGTTTCTACGCATCTATGCAAAACCTTAGCTAGATTCTCAAGACAATGATCATAGGATTTGCCAAATACAGAAAAATCATCCATTAAGACTTCCATCACTTTTTCAATCAAATCATGAAATATAGCCATCATACATCTCTGAAAAGTAGCAGGAGCATTATACAAGCCAAAAGACATCTTCCTATAAGCATAAATACCATAAGGACATGTAAAAGCAGACTTATGTTGATCTTCGGGAGCAATAGCAATTTGATTATAACCAGAATAACCATCAACAAAGCAGTAGTAATCATATCCCCCTAGTCTATCAAGCATCTGATCAATGAAACGCAAAGGGAAATGATCTTTCCTAGTGACTGCCTTTAACATCCCATAATCAATGCACACTTTCCAACCTGTAGCTACTCTCATGGCTATCATCTCTCCATCCCGACCAGGAACAACAGTCATCCCCCCTTTCTTAGCTACTACTTGTGTAGGACTCACCCATTCACTATCAGATATCGCATAGATAATCCCTGCATCTAGTAACTTAATCACCTCCTTTCTCACCCATTCACTATCAGATCTGGCCCAAAAACGCGTACCTGAGATGATCGGGGAGTGGTTTCAACTTTACCATAGGTGGTCCTCGAGGTTTTTCCAATGCTTTCTTCCTTTCTTCCTCTTCTTCGGGAGTGCGTAGTGGCAAGAATGCATTCCCCTTTTGAGGGATCCTTTCAGGGAGCACCTCAAGTTCCCCAACTATAGCACAAACATTAGCATCACAAGCAGATAAATCAGTGTTAGGAGTGAAAGAGTTTATGAGACAAGATTCGAGGGATCTTGAGTTTGATGAAAGGTGACTTCCACTTCCCCCACACAGTCTGTGACGACTTGGATGACGCTACATTCTTGGTAGCCCTCTGCCCCTACTTTTCCATTGAACTTAAGAGCATCGTAGATGTTGAAGGTGATGCTCTCATCATGCAGTTTTAATGTTAATTCCCCCTTCTGTACATCTATCATGGCTCCCCCAGTGGCTAAAAATGGCCTTCCAAGAATCAACGACACCTTCTTGTCTTCTTGGATGTCTAACACAACAAAATCAGCTGGGAAAATAAATTCTCCAACTCTTACCAAGACATCTTCCACTACTCCCATTGGTATTGTTGTGCTTCGATCCGCCATTTGCAAGGTAATCAACGTGGGGCGGATGTTATCGACATCATGTTTCCTGTAAAAAGACAGAGGCATCAAATTAATACTGGATCTGAGATCACACAATTCTCTACCTTTCACATCATTCCCTACAACACAAGAAAAAGTAAAACTCCCAGGATCCTTGTGTTTAGTGGGTAGTCCCTTTTGGATGATAGCACTCCAATTTTCGGTTAAGCCTACTGTCTCATATTTCCCCCATTTCCTCTTCTTAGCAACTACGTCTTTCAAGAACTTGGCATTGTTGGGCATTGGTTGCAGAGCTTCCACTAGTGGAATGTTGTTGTGTACTTTACTCATTACCTCCAAGAATTTGGCGAACTGAGCGTCGAGCTTCTTACTCTTCAACCTTTGAGGATATGGAATGGTGACACTGCTATGCGGTGTAGTGTCTAGCTGCTGCTTTCCGGTCGGTGGACTGCCATGATGGTGTGTGGCGGTCGCCGGGGCCTCGTCAGTTCTGTTGCAGAATCGAGCTCTCCTGGCTGGGGGCTGTCTGGCGGACCTCTGTGGGAAGGTGCAGCGGAACGCCGCACGTCTTTGGCAGAGGTGTACGTGGGTGAATTTTCGGCCTCCTTTCTTCCCCTGCCTAGATCTCCGCCCTTCGTGGGTTGGTACGTGGTTCCGCTATGTAACTGTACAACATGACACTTCCCTTTTGGATTGATTTCTGGTAAACTAGGAAGCGTCCCTAGGGTTTGTTTGCTCACCATAGCTGTGGCTAGGATCCCAATATTGAATTCAACATCCCGACTTGAGTGACAAGGTTCGCCAACCCTCTCTTCAAAATGCTTGTACTTCTGTCCATGTGTTTCAATCTCCGATTTGTCACCTCTCTATGTTCAAGGACTTTAGCAGTGCAGATTTCTAACAATTCTTCCCAATTGGAGCGGGATTGATCCTCCATACATGCACATATTTCAGAATAACCATCAGAACAGTAATCTTGTGCATCGTATGAGTAATCAGAGCAGTTTGGGTCGTAGTATGATCCCCCATGGTCAGGGCTATATCACTCCTCGTAATAATCCCCTTGTTGCTCATCATAGTAACCATATGGATTCTCCATGCCCGTAGGAAAATCCATTAAAGCAAAAAGACAATAAAAATAAAAATAAAAATAAAATGAAAGCGATTAAAATCCAAAGTAGCAAAATTGTCCGTTTGAAAATATCACTCCAAAGTGAATTGTCTTCCCCGGTAACGGCGCCAAAAACATGATACTATTTTTTTAGAAACCGCAGGTTGACTTAACTGACAACCTACTCAGGCGTAAGATCACCTTCGACGACCCCAAATTCACAAAGGAGTGCAAGGCCAGGGTGGAGAGGAAAGGAATGTCAGGAAGACGACTGAAGGAAGAGACTTTAAAGGAACTAGAAGAAGAAACAGAGTCTTTGGAGTACATCATAGGGATTGGATTTGATTGGTGATGGTCAAGCTGAGAGTACAATACCAATTCTATATCACACAACCTGCAGGTCAAGAGAATTCACTAGATCACTAGGTCTAGGTGTAACAGCCCGCCCTCCTAGGGTACAATAAATGCGGCGGCTGCTACCCAAAACCGACTCCAAAGAAGTAAACATAGGCTAGGGTTTCATTTAAAGAGTATTGACCAAAAGAATTGATAGAGATATCAGAGTATTAAAAGCAACAACTTAACCTAGAAGATTAAAGGAAGAAAAATATCATAAATGGCAATCAAAATATCTAGTGAGCACGGCTCATTATCCCAGACGAAATCACAAGAAATGACTAAGGCTTCAAACCGAAGGCAAGATGCAGATATTCCAAAAAGACATTCTAAAGTATATCAAAAATTCAGCGGAAAACGACCAAGAGAAAGTATAGCTATGTATGAAGACACAACTACGCTTGAAGTTCAACTTATCCTTTTTAATTCATTAATCTGCTCAACACCCGCCACCACTCGTCGTCATTCAACCTGCACAAAAGGAAAACACATGCAGGGCTGAGTATTTTGAAATACTCAGTGAGCTCGTTGCCAAAACATTTTATATGTTATGCCACCCTTACCAAGTGAACTCGAGTTTTAAACAGTTATAAAAAAAAATATCACGAGTATCACAAAATATATTTTCATAGACTGGCCAGTCAAAATAACCTCCCATTTTCTCATCAAATTAACAATCATTCCATGGTGCGACGAAAGTGTGGCCACACTTTTCACCCACGAGACCGGCCGACTAGCAAGGACGGCTCTCGATCCCATTGTGTACACAGCCTGGTAGGGCTTGCGGCCCATACTCAGACCCGAATTCGTATAAGCATATCCAACAATCACATTAAAACAAACATAGGCATGGCATAACAGTTAAACCACCCTTATAACACCGAATAACATTTTGACAAAATAAAAGAGAGTTTTAAGAGTAAAGCCCACCTCGATTGCTTAGTTTTCAAGTAGTTTCGCTTTTCCGTTATCCGGCTTCGCAACCAAAGTTTCACCTTTTAATCACATAGACACATATCACAAATTAGGTTCAATACTACTCATACTCATGCATGTCTCATTACTTTTCCCTCTTCCCAACGATTTATCTTATCATTACTAATTAATCAAGATCATGTTTATCACACCATATTATTTAACTATCATACACACACCACACCACACAACAACACACACACACACACGGTACACACACACACACGCCACACACACACACGGCACACACATACACATGTCCCCACATCCCTTTTTATCCCTCTTTCACTCAACCAAGATGCATGAGGGTTCAAGAAGACCGATTAATCGGTTGGAAGAAGAAAAAGATGAGGTAGAAGAAGAACAAACATAACTCTTAAACAAAAATACCTCTTTAGCGAAAAACAATCGGTAGAAAACAAGTATTAGCCTTGATTCTTCAAAGTTCTTGGATTAAACTTCAATTTCTTCTCAAAGGATGAAGGATTAATGGAGTAATGTAGAAGAAAAATTGAGAGAGTGAATGTGAGTGAGGGGGCCGAAAATTTGGGGTCTAGGGTTGGGGTGTTCTCTTATTTATAGTGCTCAAAAAGATCTTTTGGTAATTAGAATAGAATATTTGGTAAGATCTTTTGCCTTATAAATAAATAGAATAAAATAATATGGTGAAGTAGGGAAGAAGAATTAACAAAAATAGAAGATGGCAATATCTCCTAATTTTCGAAAATTAGGCTAGGTAATTAGCCATGGTTTTGTTTTTGGTATATTTTCCAAGTAGAATAAAATATCATGGAGCAAAATAAAAATAAGGAAAATCCTCCATGAAACAAGATAAGGGGCGATTTCTAGCCTTTTAAATAAGGCATGGATTTTTAAATATTGACTAAAATAAAGTAAGGCAAGATCTCTTGAAGTATGGAAAGATTTGGTAGAATAACTAAATTCTAGGTATGGAAGGAAATTAAGTAAGGAATCAAATAAAATAAAACAATTCCTTCCTTCCCAATTATAGTGTTTTTCGAAAATCACTAGAAGAATAAGGAGGCTCGATTTTTCCATCTCTAAACAAGGAAATAATTGGCTCTTGGAATTTAATTTGGATAAATATCCCAAGGATTAAATAAATTCCGGAAAAATAGAAATTCTTTCTCCAAGGGGTCTAGGGTTCGAAAATTACAAGAATTAGGGTGATAAGTATTTATGGAAATTTTCTCTAATATTCTCACTCACCCATAAACAATTAAATTGCCACATAATCTCATAACTTAATATATCACATGCGACATCATTAAATCAATTAGTTTGACTTTTCAAACTTTCAACAAAAACCCTAGGCTCGACTTGGCCAAGGCATCCCATGAAATAAATGCATTCACGACTCCATGTCATCAAATAATTAATTCTAGGGCTTTAAATTAGGGTTCTAAATTCCGGGATGTTACACTAGGAGATCTCAAACCAGAGAAGATTCAGGTCTTTGGACTCACTGTCAACCAACTATCAAAATCTCAACCCTCTACACTGTTAACTAGTATAGGGAAGCAAAGGATCGATCCCACAGGGAAGGATAAAATGCGAGCGTGAATCTAGAGCACTTTGGGAAGAAAAGGGGGTTAGCTTCTGTCAAACAATTTAGGGTTGAGTAATTTAACTACTGACGCATTATTTATTAGCACTAAATAAACATGCAAGTATACATAATATATATAGTATAGCTAAAGGTCAGTACAAGATATCGAACAAGGGGAAAACAAACACAGACTGTCTATCTTCTACTAAGACTCAATTACTATTTAGAGAAACGAAAGGTTTTGAAAACTTTTTGAAACTAAAAGCAATAGAAATCAAATAAAAAAATTATTGCAATAAAATACGGAGATAAAATATAGAGATAAGGGAATTCCAGGATTGTTCGTTCACAGTTATGGTTATAAAAATTCCAAACTACAATACCATAGCACATTTATTACTTTGATAGAACGAGCCACCTAGATTATGCTCATGCGATGCAAACGTTGATTACAAGATTAGGGTTATCAATTCTAACACGTAACTCCATAAAGCTCATAAGACCCTTGAAAAGTCCTCACTCTCAATTAGCAGTGTCGTTTTAAGGGAAGCTAACTGTAGCGTCTACTAAGTGGATCTAACTCGCTAGAACTCTCTCACAGTTATGAAGCAAGTTATATTAAATCATGCAAGATTGTGTCACTCAATCATGCAGCATCAGAATTACTTAGGGAAGAAACAATGAAAAAACAAAATAGATATTAAATAGAAAAATGGAATTGTATAACCAAAGTCGTTACTAACACATCCTTAGAATCCTATGAGTTTAGTTACACATAATGGAATAAGCTAAAACAATTAGAATCCTTGTCGTTCTTGATGTTCTTGAAATCCTTATTCAACTCCTTGCACAATGACGTACTCCTGCTTTTAATCTCTGGGAATTTATGTTGCATAAAGAAGCTCTCATTTGATGAAGCTTGAGGTTCTATTTATAGGTGAAAGTCAATCCTCATTGTAGAAGGAAAAGATCTTCAAAATATGGTAAATCTTGGAGCAGATCTAGGGCAATTCGGATTTGCCGCCTTTCTCGGGCGGGCCGCCGCACATTTTGTGGCGGTCGCCGCGTTGTAGTCCAGAGTCTCTGTTCTTCGGCGGCGGACCGCCGCATGTTTTTCCGGCGGTCGCCGGGCGAGACTCGTTTCCAAGCGTAAATGACTACATGAAATAAAGGTGCTTAATATATCTCAACTACATGAAATAAAGGTGCTTAATTTAAAAATAGAAATGAAAGAAATGTAAAATAAAATAAAATACTTATTTAATCAATTATGACGATCATACGTTATACACAAATGAAACAATTATGAAAAATTAAATTTCACGATTTAATATTATGTTTTAAAACTTTACCGCTCTATAAAAAATTTAACTAAAGTATCGTAAGTCGAGTATATAAATTTGGATGATTAATTATAACCCGTGAATCAAAATTTGGATATGATCTATTCGTAGCAGGGACAGACACGACATCAGGCACGGTAGAGTGAATAATGACCGAGCTAATGCGCAATCCAAGCATACTCTTGAAGTCAAAGTCAGAGCTCCAAACCATCCTCGGACAAAACAAAGCACTACTCGAAGAATCTGACATCTCCAAGATCCATAGCTCTGACCGCCGGGCGCCGGTCGCCGTCTGAACTCCAGAATTCCAGACTTTTTGTTTTGACTCCCTTTTTCGGCTCAAATATGCACATTTCTCACAAAACACGTTAAAATACTAAAATAATTATAATATGCAAATAATAGACATGTAGAGTGACTTTAACATAAAAAACGGACTAAATAATGGCCTTAAAACCGTGCAAAATCCGAGCGTATCAACTACTAGACTGGGGAAAATATAAAATTATCTAATCAAACAGCAAGACCTAGGAAACGGAAAAGACAACATGCGCATTCATCATAAAATATAGATCGAGCAGTATATAAAACTTAGCACTAGAATTTACTAGACTTGGCAAACAGACTTCCTATAAACAGCTAAGCAAACGAAAACATTCAGTGGGGACCATTTTCCTAAAATAGAAAGTACGAACGAAAAGCTGCGACTATGAAATTCCAATTCTAACTAATGGCGATCTTCAACGAAATAAGTAATAACTTGTAGAAAAGCAGAGCAGAAAACAAAACGAAACAAAGCATGCTTAGCCGGACGTTGAAAATTACGATTAACCAGAAATCGAACAGATCTACAACTACTAGACGAAGTAAAAAAAAGAACAGAAACTAAACAACCATAACCATGCAAAATTCCATCATCTTGTTCCAGATCCAAACTACAAACGCTCAATCCACTCCGGTTCCAAGCAATCCAAACTCAGAAACAATAAAACCCATCTCCGTTAACTCCGATTCAACAGATTTATTCCGATCAACAACAATTAAACCACGATTGAACTCCGATCCAAAAAATCAAGTGCGAAAAGCATCCAAAGCAAGTAAAATGCATAGATCAACATAAATCGGAAACCAAAATGAAATATAAACATCCACAGCTAAATATCCAGAGATTCAACACAAATTTAACAGTCGTCGAGCTTCAAACAACGAAGTCTCGGCACAAAACCAACAAGAACAGAATTAAAAAGGACAATTGTATCTTCGCCCTCCGTGAGGACGGTGTTACATAGTAATCAAACGATAAACAAGATGAAACCCCCTCGAATTACCCCATATTTGTGAAGTGCGTAGAGAATTGTATGTGAAAAGGTGTCAGCTACGAGCAGGAGCATGTGTGTGATGATCCATGTTGTGATACGTGCTCCATTATTTATAGACAGGGATTCCCTTGAATTCTCTATTTTGCCCCTCTTCTAGTAATCTCCCCCGTCCAGTAAAATGTTGCTCTTTTGCTCCTCTTTCTGCTTGATTCCTCCGCCCGGCATATGTCTACCTTTATTTCCTAGCCCGAGCAAATTCCTCTACACACCTGACTTAAAACACGGGTCAGACTTTGCAAATCACTGAATTTACCCCCATAACCGATGCATGAAATTGGCCTTATCAATTGGCTTCTAGCTCCAAGCTCGGCAATGATGCTAATAGAGCTGGCCCAAGAATTCTTCACGTGTTTCGACTTCACATACGCCACTGAGATAGGGAAGGCAATTTTTGATACGACACAATAACACGACACAGATCAAAAGTAGTAAAATTGTCCGATTGAAGATATCACTCCAAAGTGAGTTGTCTTCCCCGACAACGGCGCCAAAAACTTGATGCACTATTGTTTAGTACTAAATAAACCTGCAAGTATACATAGTATATATAGTATAGCTAAAGGTCAGTACCGAATATCGAACACGGGCAAAACAAACACAAACTGTCTATCTTCTACTAAGACTCGATTACTTTCTGGAGAACCGAAAGTTTTTTGGGAAATTTTGAAAACATAAAATAATAGAAAGCAATAAACAACTAGATGCAAATTCCAGGGATGTGTGTTCATAGTTATGGTTATACAAATTCCAATACCCTAGCACAATTATTACTTTGAAAGAACGAGTCACCTAGCTTATGCTCATGCGATACAAACGTTGATTACAATATTAGGGTTGTCAATCCAATCCTAACACTTAACTCCAAAAAGCTCCTAAGACCCTTGAAAAGTCCTCACTCTCAATTAACAGTGTCGTTTTAAGGGAAGCTAACTGTAGCGTCTACTAAGTGGACCTAACTCGCTAAAACTCTCTCACAGTATGAAGCAAGTTATATTAAATCATACATAATTGTGTCACTCAATCATGTGGCATTGAGATTAACTTAGGGGAGAAACAACGTAAAAACAAAATGGATATTAAATAGAAAACTAGAATTGTATAACCAAAGTCGTTACCAACACATCCCTAGAATCCTATGTGGTTAGTTACATATAATGGAATAAGCTAAACACATAGATTGAAGGGAGGACAATTTGAACGTAAAACTAAAGCAAATAAAACCTATAGGTTGAAATCCTTCTTCAACTGCTTGGACAATAACGTACTCTAGCTTTCGATCTCTGGGTATTATTTTGCAAAAAAGAAGCTCTAATTTGATGAAGCTTGAGGTCATATATATAGGGGAGAGTCAATCCTAATTATAGAAGGAAAATATCTTTAAAATATGGTAAATCTTGGAGCAGATCTAGGGCAATTCGGATTCACCGCCTTTCTCCGGCGGGCCGCCGCACATTCTGTGGCGGTCGCTGCGTTGCAGTCCAGAGTCTCTGTTCCTTCGGCGGCGGGCTGCCGCATGACCTCCGGCGGTCGCCCGGCGAGACTCATTTCCAAGCATGGATTTTCCGAGGCGGGCCGCTATCAATCACTGATCGCCATGCACCGGTTGTCGCAGTACACTTTGCGGCAGTCGCTGGTCGCCGTTTGAACTACAAATTTCCAGACTTTGCGTTTTGACTCCTTTTTTCAGTTCAAATATGAACATTTCTCACAAAACACGTCAAAATACCAAAATGTATAAAATATGCAATTATTAGACATGTAGAGTGACTTTGACATTAAAAACGGACTAAATAACGACCTTAAAATAACGCAAAATCCGAGCATATCAACTCCCCCAAACTTACATTTTTGTTTGTCTTTGTACAAAACAATAAAGACAGAAGAATAGACACACGGAATGCACAAGGACTAGACGTCGTAATTGCCTCAAAAGATGAAAGAATAGATTAAGCATGAATTAACACAATCAAAAGATTAGTGCACTATCATTACTAACTCGTGGAACACCTTGAATTAAAGCAATCACATGTGGCAAACTTTCAAAGATGGGAAGTGTTCTCTCAATCTCAAAGTGTATAAAGGTAATGTGTATAAGCACTCAAATCATGCATCATGAAAAGTTAACCAAAGGCTTGCTCAAAGTCTAGTCCCTCCTCTACTAGATGTGATTAAACATCAAAAGTCCGAAAGGTCTTTATCTTAGGTTGTAATGTAGGCTCTTTGGTAGGTGAGGAATATTTGGCTAAAAAGTGACTCAAAATAAAATAGCCCAAGTAAAGTTAAGGTGACCCCACTTTTCTAAAACCCAAGACACTGTTAACACTTTATTTTTCTCCTTCAACCCACTTTCCAATCCTTTGATTATTCTTTTCTTTTTTTTTTCTTTCACAACCTTTCACACTTTTTCTTTTTTTCTTTTTCTTTTTCTTTTATTTTTCTTTTCTTTTCTTTTCATAAGCATCCTTTCTAAGATCAAGCACACACTTTGAATTTTTCTATTTCACAACTAGTACTTTCTTACATTTAAGCACACTACTTTTATACTTTCCTTCCTATCTCTCCAATTCCTTTTACAAAATAAGATAACAAAAACTTACTAACTGATGAGTCTCGTTCTAAGCCTTGGTTACTGGTCAGTATAACGTGCTTTATTGGATAATATCTACAATATAGTTGCTAAAGTGTGCAGGTTGAGGTACTAAATCAGATGAAAAGGATTAGAAGGAATTCGGGTGAAAAAGCAGCAAAAGTGTGCAAACTGGTCAGTATGAGCAGTGCAAACTAGCCAGGATGGATGCCACGGAACTGGACAAGAGAAAGAAGGACTTGCTTGGAACAATCAACTACTAAAGAGGGGCAAAATTGTCATTTCGCATGAAGAGGCAGCCCTAGAAATTAGGGCAAGCCACCCTATAAATAGGAGTTGAACATAAGGAGGAATAACTTTTG
>NC_062970.1:20539777-20637792 GCF_023119035.1 Salvia hispanica
CCGCCGCGGCCATTGGCATGAAACAATGTCCATCCGGGGCTAGCAATTCAACTGTTCCACTGTCATAGATTTTCTTGATCATGTAAGGCCCAGTCCATTTAGACTTCAACTTCCCGAGGAACAGAGAAAGTCTCGAATTGTGCAACAAAACTACATCCCCCAAAGTGAGCTCTCGTGGACTGATCATCCTATCATGGTAAGCCTTCATTCGTTCCTTGTGTGTGGATGAGCTGTCATAGGATTCCATTCGAAATTCATCCATTTCATTGAGAAAAAGACGCTTCTCATCACCGGCCTTTTGAAAATCTTGGTTAGCTTCTTGATCACCGTCTCAAGAGGCAAATGAATGATTTTCCAAACACAAGTTGATAAGGAGACATACCTATAAGACCTTTGTAGGCGGTGCGGTACGCCCACAATGCATCATCTAACCGAAGGGCCCAATCTTTTCTGTTCACACTCGTTGTCTTTTGACGAACTGACTTGATCTCTTTGTTTGCTAGCTCAGTTTGCCCATTTGCTTGAGGATGGTAGCGCGAGGTGACCCTATGCTTGACTCCGTACTTGTCCAACACGTTGTCTAACCATCTATTGTTGAAGTGAGATCCTCCATAACTAATGAGAGCACGGGGTGTTCCTAACCTACAAAAAATGTTTTTTCTAACAAAAGCAGTGACAACTTTATAATCGTTAGTCCTGGTTGGAATTGCTCCCACCCATCTAGATACCTATTCAACTGCAAGTAAGATATATTGGTACTCTCCTGATTTTGGGAATGTTCCCATAAAGTCTATCCCCCATACATCAAACAGTTCTACCTCAATGATGGTGTTCATAGGCATTTCCTTCTTCTTAGATATTCATCCCTTGCGTTGGCATTCATTGCATTGAAGAACAAAGCTGGCACAGTCATGGAAGATGGTAGGCCAATAGAAACCGCTTTGCAAGATCTCAATCGTGGTTCTTTGCACACCAAAGTGTCCTCAAGTTGGTGACGAATGACACCTCTCAACTATGGCCACCCAATCCTCTTGAGGTAGCAAAATTCATCGGATGAGTCTAGGCTTTGCATCCTACTTTGCAAACAAGTGCCTAATAGCTGGATGGTCAGTGTAAATAATAGTTTTGGTTCCAACAAGATAAGCTCTAAATATATCAAAAGAATATACTATATCAAGCATCTCCCTTTCAGTAGTCGTATAATTAGCTTAAGCAGAGTCTAAAGTTCTACTAGAATAATATGACTCTAAAAATTTTGTCCCTCTTCTGCCCCAAAGCTGAGCCAACTGCAATGTCACTTGCGTCGCACATAATTTCGAATGGTTGACTCCAATCTGGGGTGATGAGAATGGGAGCGCTTACTAAAGCTTTCTTCAAGTTCTCAAAAGTCTACAAGCAATCAGAACTAAAATTAAATTTCACATTGGATGAATCTTAGAGATCTTAGAGAAATCCTTGATGAATCTCCGGTAGAATCCTGCGTGCCCTAGAAAACTTCTTCCTGCCTTCTCATTGGATGGAGGTGGGAGTTTTTCAATGGCTGCAATCTTTGCCCTGTCAACTTCTATCCCTGCAGAAGATACTTTATGCCCTAGAACTATACCTTCTTTCACCATAAAGTGACAATTTTCCCAATTGAGAACGATGTTAGTTTCTACACATCTTTGCAAAACTTTAGCTAGATTTTTAAGACAATGATCATAAGATATGTCAAACACAGAAAAATCATCCATAAGACCTCCATCCCTTTTTCAATCAAATACTGAAATATAGCCATCATATATCTTTGAAAAGTAACATGAGCATTACATAAGACAAAAGACATCTTCCTATAGGCATAAATACCATAAGGACAAATAAAAGCAGACTTATGTTGATCTTCGGGAGCAATTGCAATTTGATTATAACAAGAATAACCATCAAGGAAGCAGTAGTAATCATATCCCCTAGTCTATCAAGCATTTGATCAATGAAAGGTAAATGGAAGTGATCTTTCCTAGTGGCTGCATTTAACATCCTATAATCAATGCAAACTCTCCAACGTGCGGCTACTCTAGTGGCTATCATCTCTCCATCTTGACCGGGCACTACAATCATCACCCCTTTCTTAGCTACTACTTGTGTAGGACTTACCCATGAGCTTTATGCCCTTCCTCAAGTAGAATTCTATGCATGCATGTGGTTGGGATAATCCCTTTCAAGTCACTAATGGACCATCCTATTGCAGACCTATACTTATTTAGCACACACAACAACTTTTCACACTCTTTTTTACTCAAAGCAGCAGATACAACAACTGGAAAGGTGTTATCTGGCCCTAGAAATGCGTACCTGAGATGCTCGGGGAGTGGTTTCAACTCTACCTTAGGTGGTCCTCGTGGCTTCCCCAACACCTTCTTTCGCTCCTCTTCCTCTTCGGGAGTACGCAGTGGTAAGAATGCATTCCCTTTTTTAGGGATTCTTTCCGGTAGCAATTCAAGTTCTGCAACCATAGCACAGACATTAGCATCACAAGTAGATAAGTCAACATTAGGTGTGAAAGAATTGATGAGACAAGATGCGAGGGGATCCTGAGTTTGGTGAAAAGTGACTTCCACTTCCCCCACACAGTCTGGGACGACTTGGATGACACTATATTCTTGATACCCTTCTTTTTCCATGAAATTTTAGGGCGTCGTAGATGTTGAAGGTGATGCTCTCATTATGTAGTTTCAATGTTAACTCCCCCTTCTATACATCTATCATGGCTCCTCCGGTAGCTAAAAATGGCCTTCCAAGAATCAACGACACATTCTTGTCTTCCTGCATGTCTAACACAACAAAATCAGCTCGAAAAATAAATTCTCCAACTCTTACCAGAACATCTTCCACTATTCCCATTGGTGCTGTCGTGCTCCGATCCGCCATTTGCAAGGTAATTGAGGTGGGACAGATGTTGTCAACATTGAGTTTCCTGTAAAAAGACAAAGGTATCGAATTAATGCTAGATTCAAGATCACACAATACTCTACCCTCTACATTATTCCCTAAAACACAAGATAAAGTAAAACTCCCTGGATCTTTATGTTTCTTGGGTAATCCTTTCTGAATGATAGCACTGCAGTTTTCAGTTAAGCCCACTGTCTCATACTTTCCCCACTTCCTCTTCTTAGCGACAACATCTTTCAAGAACTTGGCGTAGTTGGGCATTTGTTGCAGAGCCTCCACCAGTGGGATAATGATGTGGACTTTGAGGATATGGAATGGCGACACTAGGCATCAAGCTTCTTACTTTTCAACCTTTGAGGATATGGAATGGCGACACTGCCGTGTAGCTGATCGTCTGGCTGCTGCCTCTTGTCCGGCGGACCGCCGCGCTGAGGTGTGGCGACCGCCGGCGGCTTCGTTAGTGACTGTTCCAGAATCGAGCTCAACTGGTTGTGAGTTAACTGGCGGACCACCGTGGGGTTTTGCAGCGGACCGCCACACGTCATCGGCAACTTCTTTCCTACTTCCGGGGATTGGTACGTGGTCCCACTGCGTAGCTGCACAGCATGACACTTTCCCTTTGGATTGATTTCTGGCAAAGCATCCCCGTGGTGTGCTTGCTCCCTATAGCTGTAGCTAGAATACCAATATTGAATTCCAGCATCCCTACTTGAGTGACAAGGTTTGCCAATCCTCTCTCCAAGATGTTTGTACTCCTTTCCACGTTATCCAACCACCGATTTATCACCTTTCTGTGTTCAAGAACTTCAGCAATGTAGATTTCTAACAGTTCTTCCCAATCAGAGTGGGGTTGATCCTCCATACCAGCACATATTTAAGAATAATCATCAGAATAGTACTCTTGTGCATCGTAGGAGTAATCAGAGCTATCTGGGTTATAGTATGATCCCCCATGGTCGGGGCTATAGCACTCTTCGTAGTATCCCTCTTGTTGCTCGTCATAGTAACCGTATGGATTCTCCATGCCTGTGGGGAAATCCATTAAAACAAAAAGAAACTAAAAATAAAAATAAAAATAAAAATAAAATGAGAGCAATATTTTTAGCACTAAATAAACCTGCAAGTATACATAGTATATATAGTATAGCTAAAGATCAGTACCGGATATCGAACACGGGGAAAACAAACACAGACTGTCTATCTGTGATTTTTGGGAAATTTTGAAAACAGAAAACAAAAGAAAGCAATAAACGACTAGATGCAAATAAATCACGGAGATGAAAGTATAGAGATAAGGGGAATTCCAGGGATGTGTGTTCACAATTATGATTATACATATTCCAAACTACAATAGCCTAACACAGTTATTACTTTGATAGAACGAGTCACCTAGCCAATGCTCATGCGATACAAACGTTGATTACAATATTAGGGTTGTCATTCCTAACATGTAACTCCAAAAAGCTCCTAAGACCATTGAAAAGTCCTCACTCTCAATTAACAATGTCGTTTTAAGGGAAGCTAACTGTAGCGTCTACTAAGTGGACATAACTCACAAGAACTCTCTCACAGTTATGAAACAAGTTATATTAAATCATACATAATTGTGTCACTCAATCATGCAACATCGATATTAACTTAGGGAAGAAACAAAGTAAAAGCAAAACGGATAATAAATAGAAAACTGGAATTGTCTAACCAAAGTCGCTACCAACACATCCCTTGAATCCTATGTGTTTAGTTACATATAATGGAATAAGCTAAACACATAGATTGAGGGAAGACAATTTGAACATAAAACTAAAGCAAATAAAACCCACATGTTGAATCCTTGTCGTTCTGGATGTTCTTGAAATCCTTCTTCAACTACTTGGACAATGACGTACTCTAGTTTTTGATCTCTGGGAATTATTTTGCAAAAATAAGCTCTAATTTGATGAAGCTTGAGGTCATATATATAGGGGAGAGTCAATCCTCATTGTAGAAGGAAAATGTCTTTAAAATATGGTAAATCTTGGAGTAGATATAGGGCAATTCAGATTCGCCGCCTTTCTCCGACGGGCCCCCGCACATTCTGTGGCGGTCGCCGGGTTGCAGTCCAGAGTCTCTATTCTTCGGCGGCGGGCCGCCGCATGATCTACAGCGGTCACCGGGCGAGACTCGTTTCCAAGCGTGGATTTTCCAAGGCGGGCCGCTACAGATCACTGACCGCCGGGCGCCAGTGATCGCCGTAGACTTTGCGGTGGTCGCTGGTCGCCGTCTGAACTCCAGATTTCCAGACTTTGCGTTTTGATTCCTTTTTTCAGCTCAATTATGCACATTTCTCACAAAACACGTCAAAATACCAAAATGTATAAAATATGCAATTATTGGACATGTAGAGTGACTTTGACATTAAAAACGAACCAAATAATGGCCTTAAAATATTGCAAAGTCCGAGCGTATCACCTTATCAAACCGCTCACACTTAAACCATAGTTGTCCTCAAGTATGAAAGATAAAATAAAGAAATAAGGCAAATTTTGGTCATGGTTATCATTTTTATTAAACACACGAAAACATAAAAAGTCCTAAACCTAGACACAAAAAGACTTAAACACATAGACACACATAAAAGAAATCAAACACAGAAAAACACATATGTATAAACTGGTTTAATATTTTAACAGTCATCCCCACAAGCTTAAGGTCTCTCCAATTGTCTACAGTCTCAGATTCCTCCCCTTCCCTTCATCTACCTAGTCAGTTTGTCAGTTTGTCTAGATGGCCTCAATTTCCAAAACTATTGGGTCTGAGAGACTTAAACTACTTTACTCTACCAACTGGGTCTAAGAAATGAGAACGTACGACACATGCATGACTTTGAGAATCAAAATATTTTAAAGTTCTAAGACAATTGGAGTTAACTTAACTTGATGGACTTTACTAATTTGGACAAACAAAGACAAAGCAAACAGTGGGGACAAGTTTCCTTAAACTACCAGGGTCTGGAAAAGCAAGCAGAAAAGTAAAAAGACATGCAGAAAGTATTGACAGGGTCTGGAGAACATGCAGAAAAGCAAGGTACATGCAGAAAGTACTGACAAAAGCAGATCTGGTTCTAACCATCAACAAACTTCATCTTCTTCGGGAATCAAACGAGAATAGCAGATAAAATAGAGCATTAAACACCATGAAAACTGAGCAACCTTCAGATCTAAGCTTAAAACGAGAAATTAAAGCCTAAACTAACAGATCTACGCTACTGGACCTAGAGGATGTAGAAACAGAAAATAAATAGCCATAATCATGCAAAACGTAAACAACAAACACCAGATCTACGAAACTCCAACTCAAATCCACCACGATTCAGCATATCTAAACATCTGCATACGTAAATCCACAACCTCCAACAACAAACCAACAGATCTCAGCTCCAAACATCCTACAATCAACAATTACGAAAGCTAAAAAGCAAGAAATAAGCGTCAACTCAACGAGATCCAATAAAAACCAACATAAAAAAAACTTCCATAATAAAGAGAAATAGTTCAGATCCAGGAAATCCAAGTCAGAAACCAAAGTACGAAACTAAAACAACGAGTACTTGAAACGAAAGCAAACTAAACAAAGCAAGATAAATATTGTTTCTTTGCCTTCACAAGGCGGTGTTACACGACAGAAAAATGATGAGAACCACTACGGCGGCCTGAAATCACCCCATCTCCAAGTGCGCAGCAAGTGAAACGAGTTTGAAGTGTGAAAAACAGGGAGCTAAGTATGATGTGTTGAAGCTGATCGAGAGATGATATATCCAGTTGTCTATGTAAAAGATGATAAGTGCCGCCTTCTTCCTTAATGTTGATCTCTTTATATAGGAGAGGCTCTGATCCCTAGGGCATCCTTTTGGTGATTTGACGCTTGTGCCCTTGATTAAGACGCTCTAAAATATCTGCTCTCTACTTCTTTCCGCTCCTGTCGCCAACTTCTAATTCTCCCAGGTCCGAACGATGACATGTGATTTTCGCTCAATTTCATCTCTTTTGCATCTGCCAGGTCAGGTAACAACAACTCCTAGGTCCGGCAGATTTACTACGCACCTGAACTCAGAAACACAGATTAGCGCCCCAAATGCACATAATTTTAACCCAAAACCAATGCATGGAAAGAGCCTTATCAGGGGCCTAAGTTCATAGCGTATATGTAAAACAATAATGCAAAGGACATGTGAACTTAGGGTCAAAAGTCGGAACAACCTCCCTATTTACAATGTTGTATTACCAAAATTGAAGCTGCTCCTTGGCCATTTTGGCCCTTATTTCCTTACTGTCATCTACTGGGTCAGGTAACAATTTTTTTCCTACCCACCTTTTCTGACTTTCCTTTTTCTATTTTTTTCTGGGTTAGGCTATACACTTCCTTGCCCGTTTTCTAAACATATATATTTTTTTT
This sequence comes from Salvia hispanica, assembly GCF_023119035.1. Classification (NCBI taxonomy): domain Eukaryota; kingdom Viridiplantae; phylum Streptophyta; class Magnoliopsida; order Lamiales; family Lamiaceae; genus Salvia; species Salvia hispanica. Next base: position 20,547,137 of record NC_062970.1, read on the forward strand.
TTCTCTTTTTTTTTACCGGGTCAGATTACAATATTTCCTGCCCGTTATCTTTCCCCTATTCTTTTCCTGGGCTAAGTTATAATTTCTTTTCTTTTTCTTCATGTCCATTTTCTAACTAACATTTCTATGGGGTCAAGTTAAAGAATCTCCTATTCTATCAACCTATTTTCTACCCCAATTGGTGTGTTGCCCCAACTCCGCCCCCTTGTTCACATGAAATGAAGGCTGAGGTGACAAAAGAAGGAACAACTTTCATTAGGCTCAACTTGGTCAACTACTGGGTGTCCTTACAATGATGCGGGTCTATCAGATTCGAAAGAATTTAAGCTCATTCGTTTCGCCTATTGCCTTTAGTCCTTACTCCCTATGTCATTTTCACCTAAGCATCAAGTGGCAGGTCTCTCCCTCTATTTAATCAGTAGAAAGTGTTCTACTTTTAAGCTTTTAACTCGCTTTTTAGAGGGCTTCACAACTAGTTCGAACTAAGGCCTTTCTATCTTCCTTACTTCGTCCAAATAAATTTCGATTAATTAAGGAAAGAGGTTTCAAAATTGACATGCATCGTCTCTTTGATCGCACTTACTAAGGAAATCTTGCTTTTATTTTTTACCAGTTTATACTTAACACAGAATCCTAAAAAAAAGAGATCTAAAACAACACTGTCACGACCGCCCTGCTGGGGTTTGGTGCCCCTTGCACAACGGAAGACTTGTACAAAACAAATAAATCAGATACAGATCTATTTGGCCGATTATGCGATTAATCAATTCACATGTTAAACAGATAATTGCATGCTAGAATGCAAATAATTCATGCTTAGAAAATATAAATCCTAACCATGATTTCTACGGTTTAGAGTTACCGATTTGATTCTCCAAAGAATCGCGATTGCTCGCGCCTTCTCCACGATGATCTTCAATACTAGACCACGGATCTTCTGACTGGTTCCCGAACTGTATCTCAATATCAGGGTGGGCTGATCTTATCAAAATACTAGGACTCGAATAAAGAAGACAGAAAAATCTCACGGAGGAGAGCTGAGAGAATTTTCGATCTCCTCTAAAACAGAGGGGGGCGAAAATTTCTAAAACTAATTAATTGTGTTTCTGTCTCTCCTTTATTCTCCTATTTATATTAAGTTCATATTGGGCCCAGTCAGGGATCTATGGAAGGTTTTGGATATGGGCTCCCCCAATTAGCTTTTTTACTAATTAAATTGAACCCACAATTTAATACAAGCTTATATTGGAATATTACGAGCAGCCACTACGGAAGAAGTAATCCGGGTTTCCATTTTTTACATTATTTATTTCGCGCTTAAGATATAAATGTCCATTAATTAATTAATGTCTGCTATGGACATAATTAATTAACATCTTATTAATTCCAAGAGTGGACTTAGCAAGAAACACTTAATTATTATTCATAGAGCGATAAAACTCCAACTGGCCAGTTTTACGAATAATAAAACCTTGTTCAAGCTCCTCTTAAGGACATTATCAAACAAGACTCACCTCGCGCACGATTCAACATAATAGCAATCCTAGCACCGCTAGATATTAATCACCACTACCTAATATATCAGGATTATTGGGTGGCGAAAAACCCGCACCATTTGATATGTCAAAGTAGTGCATAATCAATACGGTATGCTCAATGCTAATGTATGTAGATTAAGAAATAGTTATTTATCAAGACCTAGTCTTTCAGTAGATAGCATAAAGACACGTCTTGTTGTTAGATCCATTCAGTGCTATACCACACCAACGTCATCTTATTTCAGTAAAGGCTTAGAAATAATCGGACTGACATTGCAACCTTTCACGATAGGTAGTCTAAGCCTATCTGGGTTGTGAAATTCTTCTTTGCCTTTTGCAAAGCATTGCATAGAACCGACCTGTGTTACCTTAAAGTGGACGACGCCCACAACCGGTCTACTAAGCAAAAGACTTAGACTTTGTTTGCTTCTTATACATTTAAATGTTTATAAAACATCTTATAAATGTACAAGCAAACACAATGTAATAATATACTGATTCTATTCGTGCGAAACTGCTCGAATAATATTGAATCGGGTTAAAAGTGGATTATAGAGTTTTACGTATACAAGCAAGATTCTATTCGAGAGAAACTTGCTCGAAACATGGTTTTCAGTATACCAAACCTAACATGCCCTTCTAGGGCTAATAAATTCGAACGATCGCGACTTAAAGGATCTTAAAGAGACGAAGAAAAAGACTAGGGTTTAATCAAAAAATTTGACCATCAATAAATGTGATAAATAACAAAGCCATAATTTAGTATTTTCCAACAAGAAAGCCTTAAATTCAAATAAAAACTCTAGAAAGATTCAAATTCAATAATAGTGCAAGATAAGAACTATAGACTCTAGCGGAAACGTTCAAGAGGAGTGACGTCATGTATGGAGACACGACAACACCAAAAATCTAACTATCATCAAAAGATTTCATAATTCATCTAAATAACCAGTGGACTCATGCCAAAACATTTTATTAATTATGCCACCCTTACCATAGTGAACTCGAGTTTTTGCAGTTATCAAAGGAAATATCATCGAGTATCACAAAAATAATTTCATAGACTGACCAGTCAAACAAACTCCCCACTTTCTCAACAATCCATCAATCACAACATTTCCATAGTGCGACGAAAGTGTGGCAACACTTTTCGCCCACGGGACCGGCCGACTAGCAAGGACGGCTCCCGATCCCACCGTGTACACTAGCCTGGTAGGGTTTGCGGCCCTACTCAGACCCGAATTCGTTTATACATATCCATAGCCCTATAGCCCAATGGAGCGAACTCTCAAACTAGACATCAGGCGCACAACATCATCAAAACAATCACAGGCATAGCATAACAGTTTAAACCACACTTATAACACCATAATCAATATTTTTTTGGAAATAAGGAGTTTAGTGAGTAAAGCCCACCTTAACTGCTTAGATCTCAAGTATGTTCTTTCCTTTGTTATTTTGCTTCGCAACCAAGATTTCACCTTTTGATCACATATGCACATATCATGTATTAGTTTCAATTATCAACTCCTAAATCATGCATGTCCCAACGCTTCCCCTTTTTCCCATCGATCCGGTTTATATTATCATTCCAAACCAAGACACGCTCATCATATAAATTTATACACTCAACAATCTTAGATCTATCATCAACTTATGTCACACATGAGCGTTATTCACACGTCACATACACACACGCATGCACACACGCACACACACGCACATGCACTTTCTATATACCAATTATCCCACTTTCACTCAATCCAGATGCATGAGGATCCAAGAACACCGATTAATCGGTTAGATAAGAAAATATGGATCAAGATACCTTTTCTTGAGAAAAACAATCGGTAGAAACAAAGTATGGTCTTGATTCTTCAACAATCCTTGAGGCTTCAATTTGAATTCTTCTCAAAGATGAAGAATTATTGGAGAAAACTAGAAGAAAAATTGAGGGAGAGAAAAAGATAGGAGGCGTGATTTTTGAGGCTAGGAATAGAGTTTTTTTTTCTCTCTCATTTATGGAGTTCAATAATTAAATCCTAAGTAAATAAACAGAAGATTTGGGAAGATTTGTTTCTCCACAATTAAATAAAATAAATATTGTGAAGTAGAGAGAAAGAAAAAAGTGGCATGAAATAGGGAAAAAAGATAAGGAATTTTCGAGTTCTAGGCTATTTAATTAGCCTAGGATTTAATTTGGTATTTTCACGGAGTAGAATAAAATATCACGGAGCAAAATAAATAAAAGAAAATCTCCCATGTAGAAAGAAAAAGTGGCGTGAATTATGGGGAGAAATAAAGAGTAGGCGATTTTTGCCTATAATTTATGTGTAGGATTTATTTAAATATTCACGGAGGAGAAAGATATCACGGAGCAGAATAAAAATAATAATTCCCTCAATAAAATAGGGAACTAGGCGTTTTCTTTATGCTTCTCCCACAAGGAATCTATTTGAAATATTATTTTAAATAGGATAAGGCCAGATCTCCTTAGAAATGGTAAGATTTGCTAGGATATTTATATTTATTCATGGAAGGAAGGAAATATGGAATCAATTAACCAATAATAATAATTCCTTCTTCCCAAAATTAGGATAAACATGGGTGTCGATTTTCTCATGGAGAAATAGAGAATAATTGGGTTTTGGATTTAATTTGGATAAATATCCCAAGAATTAAATTAAATCCAGAAAAAAAGGATTTCTCTCCAATAATATAAAGGGGTCGAAAATTCCATAAGAATGTGGTTATGGTATCTATGGAAATATTCTAAGAATTCTCGCTCACCCTTAAACAAATAATTCACCACATAATTTCACCTTTAATTCAAATATTCATAAGCCACGTCATATACTCAACGAGTTTGACTTTTCAACCCAAACCTCAACCCTAGACGCAACTTGGTCATAAGAACTCATGCAATAAATTCATTTATCATTTAATTCAGGTCTCCCACATCAACAATAGTATTAAAATATTTAATGCAAAATATTTTATGTCTCGAAAATTAGGTTTCAAAAAAGTGGAGTGTTACAAACATGAACTCCTAGACCTGGCAAAAATATATTCATGCTTGTCCCCAAGCAGTTGTCATGAAGTGGAACATGGCAGTTAGGTGAAACAAAACAAATGTTGGGCTAAGTGGGAGAAAAAACAACAAAACCAACTATAAACATAAATAAACTTCTCACACTTAGACCACACACTGGGCTAAGTGGGAGAAAAAACAATCACAGAAATATCTACAACAAAAACGAACTATGGCAAGGAAACTTCTCACACTTAGACCAAGCATTGGGCTAAGTGGGAGAAAACACACAACACAAACACATAACAAAACATGCTCAAAACAGGCTAACATGCTCAAAACAGAAAGCGTAAAAGAAAGAAAGCTAAAAGTAAAATTACTTGTCACACGAGGTTAATTCTGAGTCTGGCCCCCTCGGGAGCCAGACTTTGGTGGTACGTTGGGGCGGTTCGTCTTGACCTTCTTCCTAACCAGCGATGCCGGTTCCTCCTCCTCTATCACAGCTTGTTTCGTCACATGTTTCCTTACTGACAGGGTTGCCACAGGCTTAGGCACGGATGGGGGCCGCCGGAGAGATGAACTTCCTTGACCGGGCGGTTTGGTCACGCTGCTGGGTCGAGGGGGCAATTTCTGCAGGGTCTGGGGAAATTTTGTATTCAACCAGTCAGCTAGCCTCATCATAATTTGTACCGCCTCAGTAATCCGTTCATTTTGCTTGGCCACATACTCCTTCAGGCCAGTAATACTCCCTTTCAGCTCCTGAATCTCCATCCGGACTTCGCCTATATCCTGTCGGATCTCCTTCATCTCTCTCTTCAAGTCCTCTTTGTCCACATCAGCTGGCACTTTTACTCCATCCAACTCTTTCTTCACCGTAGCCTCTGCCTACCCGATCTCATAGAAGCAGGTTTCCTGTCCATCCATATAAAGGAGCACTTTGTTAAGAAGTACTCCACGCTGAATAGCTCTGGAGCTTCACACATGGGCACGAAAGGTGTAGCCTTGGCTATTTTCATCACTATGTTGCGCTGGATGCAGGCACCGAGGATGTGGCAGGTGTATAGGTGGCATGAAGGGTTGGGTGTCATCAGATGGCATGCTTGAGCCAACCAATAGCCCAGGTGGACTTTAATCTTCTTTGCCATACACCATGTGAAGTAGAGTTCCGGAGTAGTGAGGCCAGAGTTGGTTGTTCCCATGAGGTTGTATCCGATGGATACCTGTGCAACCCGGAGTAAACGATTGGTGATGTGGAAGCCTCTGGAAGCGCTTGTCTTGAAGAATCCACTTCTCTTGTGCGTGATCAGCTCCAAGCAGATTGTGTCTTAAATCAAAGAGTGTTCTTTGGCGCACTAATCATTCGCTCATTCCAGATTCATTCCTCATCCTCCTCATTGGTAAACAGCCCCATCCAAAGGGACAATTCTCTGATGCTCAACATGTAATCTTCATTAAACAGCATGAAGAATATGGAGTCTGCATCATGATCAACAGTGGCCTTGAATCGGAAAGTGGCAAAGAACTCCCTGGCTGCAGCAATAGGCACCTCCTTGGTGCTATGGTTCAGTAGCCATTCAAACCCTATGCCCCAAATGTAAGACAAGAACTCTTCCTCTGACTCTATATCCTGGAGTCACTCCGGGTCATAACGTTTCCCAGACTTTGCCATCTTTCTGCTTGCTCCCCTATCCTTGTAGGTCTGTGCCCTCTTCGGGTCATCAAACACCGCCATCGCCTCCAGTAGCTTCTTGGTTATCCATACCTCGGTCCTCTCGTAGTTGGGTTCCTCTTGCTGCTCATCCTCCTCGTATTCCTATGTCTCACTATTTCTGCTTGTACCTTCCAATCCCTAAGCGAAGGGTACTTTGATGGCATCCAACATCAGTTTCTCCGTAGGTTCGGTGGCAGTAGTTTTTTTAGGCTTCTTGGGCAGGATTTGAACATTCTTGTTTCCCTTTGCGCTTTCGCTCTGCGGCTAAGCGCCTCTCCTGTGCCTCAGTGAGCTCGGGGACATCTTCTCTTGCCCCTTGGGGACCGAAATTCAACCTCCTAGGCTAGGTGGTGTCATCCACCTCGTCCAGCTTACTGCGCTGCCTAGTTCTCCGCCTGGCTACCCATCCCCTCACCGGGGTATCCTCATTCGATGGTTCGTCAACCAGATCGATAATCCTTACCCTTAATAACGTCATCCTCCTCAGCAATATCTGTATCACCACCGACATTCTCCTCGGCTATGACATCCTCCCCCACATCCTGTTCTGCCCTACCTCCTTTCCCTGCTCTCTCCACCTCTTCCATGACCTCTTCCACCGTGTATTCGACTTCCTCTGCATGTGGCGGATTTGTAATGGTGGTTGAAGTAGAGGGCACGTTTTCTTCACGCGTGGTCGCAGGTAGTGGTTTTCTGGCCTGAGGCTGGGTGGCAGATGATATTTCTCGGGCGATGATCGTCTCTTGCAGGGTAGACAGTCGGGGTGGAATACATAGTGGAGCAAGTCACGATGCCTCTTCCTTAAGGTTGATCTCTTTATATAGGAGAGGCTCTAATCCCTAGGACATCCTTTTGGTGATTTGACGCTTGTTCCCTTGATTAAGACGCTCTAAAATATCTTCTCTCTGCTTCTTTCCGCTCCTGTCGCCAACTTCTAATTCTCCCAGGTCCGAACGATGACATCTGATTTTTGCTTCAATTTCATCTTTTTTGCATCTGCCAGTTCAGGTAACAACAACTCCTTGATCCGGCAGATTTACTACGCACCTGAACTCAGAAACAAAGATTAGCGCCCCAAATGCATAGAATTTTAACCCAAAACCAATGCATGAAACGAGCCTTATCAAACTGCTCACACTGAAACCATACTTGTCCTCAAGTATAAAGACAAGAAAAAGAAATAAGGCAAGTTTCAATGCATGGTTTCCCCTTAACTGACTCTACTAAAAGGAAAAAGACTCAACTTACTAGACCTAGACGCTAAAGGACTTAGACAAACAAAACAGACACATACACACATACGAAAACACATTAACACATAAATGCATAAACTGGTTCATTTTCTAGCAGCCATCCCCACAAGATTAAGGTCAATCCAAGAACCTACAATCTCCGAATCTTCCCCTTCCCTTCGTCTATCTAATCAGCTTGTCAGTTTGTCAAGATAGCCTCTAACTTTACTAATTGTTGGATTCGCTCTACCACTCATCCCTCACAGGGATGTTAGGATCGTTCGCTCTTATATTGCCATACCATTGATGCCTCGGGTCAGAGAGTTTCCCTGACTTTACTCTTATTTTTTCCCTTCCACTCTAGACTTCGTCCAACTTATACCTCCTTTTCCCTGGATTTCGTCCAGCTTATACCTCCAGTACCCTTCCCCTAGGCCCGAGAGATTATTTCTATCACCAAAATTTTTCTCCTTCTGAGTTCTCTGCCTAAGCATCAAGTGGCAACCCTCTCATTTTGTGTTAGTATAAAGTGTTTAAGGCTTATAACTCACTTTTATGGAAGGCTTCAAAACTAGATCGGTTGAGGCATATTCTATCGTCCTTACTTCGTCCAAACCGATTTGATATATTAAGGAAAAGGGAATCAAAGTTGACATGCATTCCCTCTTTAATTACTCTCACTAAGGGGCTTTTGCTTTCTATTTACCAGTTATGCCTAAACACAGAATTAACTACTTAGCAAATTACTACTAACTCCTAGACCTAGCTAACTGACACACATGCTTGACACTAACTTGCACTAACTCCCTCCCCCTTCCCACTTCACCATGTTTGTCCCCAAGCAGTGTTGGTGAAGTGGAAAACATGACTAAGTTAGTGCAGCAACCAACAGACTCACAAAACATATATTTACAAACACAAACTTCTCCCACTTAGACCGAGCATCGGGCTAAGTGGGAGAAGATACACAAATTAACAGATACCAAAGCATGCTATATCAACACAAACTTCTCACACTTAGACCGAGCATCGGGCATAAAAAAAGACATAAAAAAAAATAGAAACTTAAAATTACTTGGTTTATGGGGGGAGGGAGGGGTTAATTCTGGCTCTGGTCCCCCGTGGGACCAGACTTCTTGGACACCGTCTTCACTTTCTTTTGGCTCGGTTTGGGTTCATCATCCTTCTTGGCCTTCTGTCCCCCTGGCCTAGGGGTATTGTTCTTCACTGGTAGACTGGCCTTCCTCTTCCTGGATGTTGGCTGCTCTAAGGTGACTCCTGGGGTGTGTTGCCTAGACTCTGTGGGCAACTTCGGAGGCATGCGCTGGTGTTGGACTCAGAGGATCTTCTGGTCTACCACAATGACCATTCTCATCATTGTCTCCACAGCCTGGGTCATCTTCTCAGCTTGCGCGGCCATCATCTCCCTCTGAGTTACCGCCTCCTCGTGCAGCTTCAGCAAGATCTCCTGTTGCTGCACCGTATTTGCGCCCAGCCTCAACATCGTCTCTTCCATCCTGGTCTGCCATCCTTCATTGGCCACTCTTTCGCTGCCATCTTCTTCTACCTTCTCGGTTTTTATCTTGTTCTATCGAATCTCCCCACTTTGTAGAATTTGAGTACATCATCTTTAATTATCGTCAGCCCTTTGTTGAAAAAGAACGCGAGATCGAAGTACCCTGGGGCGCTGCACATTGTCAGGTTTTTGACCGAGTCGGCTATCTTCATTGACACGTTCCTCTAGAGGAAGGCTCCTAGCAAGTTGCAAGTGTAGAGATGGCGGTCGGAATGGGTTCTAACTCTTTGACATGCATAGGCAGTCCAATACCCGAGGTGGACCTTCACGTTGTTCAGCATACACCACATAAAGTATAGTTCTGGAGTAGTGAGGGTTGCACCTACTTGACCCAGGAGATTGTACCCAATGTACACTTGTTCCAGGCGGAGCACTGGATCAGTGATGTGTACTCCCTTCGATGAGCTTGTCTTGAATTTGGCCACCTTCTTGTGGGCAATCATCCTCCAGGCCTCCTCTGTTGGGGATAATCGCAGCGGAAATTGCAAAACAAATAAATCCACATAAGAATCTATTTAGGTGATTATGTGGGTCGATTCAATTTCATGCTTGAACATGTAGAAACATATAATTGCGCAATTAATCACATAATTTAAATTAAATTATGTTATTGAATACTTACAACAATGATTCTCCAAAGAATCGAAGTGGCTTGCTACTTCTCCACGTGTAGATCTTGAAGCTTGATTATGAATGCAAGACCAAAGATCTTCTAACCTATGACCCTTAACTCTATAGATCTAAATTCCTTGTGGGAGGAATCTCTTAGAAATTATAAGAATCTTGAAGGAGAAGACAAGAAAGCCAAGTGTGGAGGCTAGGGTTTGTGATAACATTTGTCTCATCTCCTTACATTCTTATTTATAGAGTTTATGATGAGCTAGGTTAGGGATCTATGGGGCTTGGATTGGGCCTCCCCCATTGGACCTTCTTTACTAATTAAATTATAACCCATAATTTAATATAAGGCCAATGGAATATTTCTTGTGCCACTATAGAAGAAATATTGACCGCCCATCCAATCCGTGATTACAAGCAATCCGGGTTAACCTCTTTAATATATTATTTCCCGTGTCTAAGACTTTCTATATCCATTAATTAATTTGTAGTCTGCTATAGACTTTAAATTAATCAATATCTTTATTTCCAAGAGTTTGTCTAGTACGAGATGTATATTAAAAATATACTTTTTCCTTTTCTATTTATTCTTGGATTAAATCCAAACCGGCCGGGTTTCCGAATAATAGAACTTCTCTCGAACACCTCTTGGGGATATAGTCAAACCACGCAGGCACACGATTCAATGTAATAATAAAACTGACACCATTCTAGTTATTAATTACTACTACCCAAGATATCAGGAATATTGGGTTACGAAAAACCCGCACCTATTGATAAGTCAAAGCAGCGTATGATTAAATAACGTGTGTCCTATATTATTACAAAGATTAGGAAATATTATATCTCCAAGACATCGTCTTACAGTAGATAGCAACAAAGACGTGTCTATACTTTAGATCCATTCAATGCTATACCACACCAGTGTCACTAGTCATTCTCAAGGTAAAGACGACTTTTCGGATGGACACTGCAACCTTTCACGATAGGTAGCCAAAGCCTATCTAGGTTGTGAAAAAGTTTTACTTCTACAAGGTACCGGTTGGGCCACCTACTGTGATGACCTGTTCCACGACCCAACCTTCAATGTAGAAGACTTAGACTGATTTTACTTTCCGGCGTTCTAATTATATAATTTAATATATAATTAAATACGGTCAATACCTATTAAAGTAAAATACACAGTGTGAAGAAAACATTTATTATTCTCATTAAATGAAGAGTGTTTACAATATACAAGCAATTTATCAAATTCAAAAATAAACTCGAAAAATGTTTTTTAGTATATATGTTCCAACAATCTCCCACTTATACTCAAAACATGCTTTCGAGTATACTACTGTCAATTTTCTTCAATTTCTCCCACTTATAGAGAAAGCAGGTCTGAGTCTTTAATGCATCTAACACCTATCCCTTCCATATGACGATCGAACGTCCCACCCGAGAGGGCTTTCGTGAAAGGATCAGCAAGGTTGTTTTCTGTTGCAATCTTGACTACTTGTATGTCACCTCTCTGTACAATCTCCCGAATGATATGATACTTCCTCTCAATGTGTTTGCTTGCCTTATGGGATCGTGGTTCCTTTGAGTTTGCAACAGCTCCAGAGTTATCACAATATACCGTGATGCTCTTGGGCAAACTCTGAATCACACCCAACTCCTTTAGGAAGTTCTTGAGCCATACAGCCTCTTTTGCAGCTTCAGAAGCAGCTACATACTCGGCTTCCATGGTCGAGTCCGCAATGCATTTCTGCTTTGCACTCTTCCATATAACGGCTCCACCTCCCAAGGTGAACACATAACCAGAAGTAGACTTCCTCGAATCACGATCAGATTGAAAATCTGAATCCGTGTACCCCATCGGACATAGATCAGATGCCTTGTAAACTAGAACATACTCTTTAGTCCTCTTCAGGTACTTGAGTATATTCTTTACTGCAGTCCAATGTCCTTGGCCAGGGTTCGACTGATACCTAGCCACCATGCCTACGGCAAAGCATATATCAGGTCGTGTACACAACATAGCATACATGAGACTTCCAACTGCCGAGGCATATGGAACCTTTTTCATGTCCTCTATCTCTGTATGTGTCGTAGGACACATCTCCTTTGATAGATGAATTCCATGTCTGAAAGGAACGAAACCCTTCTTGGAATTCTCCATGCTAAAACGTTGTAGTACAGTATCGATGTAGGATTCTTGAGACAAGCACAACATTCTTTTCTTGCGATCTCTGATCACTTTGATTCCTAGAATGTGTCCCGCATCTCCCAAGTCCTTCATCTCAAACTGGGTAGACAACCAGTTTCTTACGGACGACAACATCTTATTATTGTTTCCAATTAGTAAGATGTCATCCACGTAAAGTACCAAGAACACCACATTTGCACCTTCAACTTTCTTATATACGCAACTCTCTTCTGGGCACTGATCAAAACCAAATGATTTAACAGTTTTATCGAAGCACATGTTCCATGCTCTGGATGCTTGCTTGAGTCCATAAATGGATCTTTTAAGCTTCCACACCATGTGCTCCTTGCCCTTAATTTCATAGCCCTCGGGTTGTTTCATGTAAATGGTTTCCTCAAGACTGCCATGCAAGAAGGCGGTCTTGACATCCATTTGCCAAACTTCCCAGTCCATGTAGGCTGCGATGGATAGGAGAATCCGAATTGATTTAAGCATAGCGACGGGTGAGAAGGTCTCATCATAATCGATGCCTTCTCTCTGGGTATAACCCTTTGCCACTAATCTAGCTTTGAACAATTTAACTTTCCCATCCGGACCTCGTTTACGCTTGAATACCCACTTACTCCCAATGGCAATGCAGCCTTCGGGTAGATTTTCAAGGTCGTAAACGTCCTTATCCTCCATTGATTGTAATTCGGAATCCATTGCCTCAATCCAGTTGAGACTATCCAAATCATTTATTGCTTCTTTGTAGTTCCAGGGGTCAGGTTCCAGATGTCCGGAAGCTGAGTCTGAAGACTCTCCCAGACCAATCCACCCTCCTAGGGTACAATAAATGCGGCGAACTGCTACCCAACCGACTCCAAAGATGTAAATATAGACCAGGGTTACATTTAGAGAGAAATATCAGAGTAATTAATAGTAAAGACTTGACCTAGAAATTTTAAAGAAAGAATGTGTCATAAATGGTTCAAAGGTCTTAAATGTACGACATGGTATCCCAGACAAAATCACGAGATAATTACTAAGGCCTCAAAATGAAGAAAATAGTGCCATTCAATCGAACCAATATCAGAGTATCAAAAAAATTAGCGGAAAACGACCAAGAGAAAAGCATAGCTATGTATGGTGACACAACTACACTTAGAGTTCAACATATCCATATTCATTAAGTAAGCTGCTCAACACCCGCCACCGCTCGTCATCATTCAACCTGCACATAAGGAAAAACACATGCAGGGCTGAGTATTTTGAAATACTCAGTGAGCTCATTGCCAAAACATTTTATTTAATAAGTTATGCCACCCTTACCAAGTGAACTCGAGTTTTAAGCAGTTAAGAGAAATATCACGAGTATCACAAAAATATTTCCATAGACTGGCCAGTCAAAATATCTCCCCACTTTCTCATCAAATTCCACAATCACATATCACAATCTTTCCATGGTGCGACGAAAGCGTGGCCACGCTTTTCGCCCACGAGACCGGCCGACTAGCTAGGACGGCTCACGATCCCCTCGTGTACACAGCCTGGTAGGGTTTGCGGCCCATACTCAGACCCGAATTCGTATATCATATCCATAGCCCTATAGCCCAATGGAGCGAACTCACAAACTAGGCATCAGGCACACAATCTCACAATAAAACAAACATAGGCATGGCATAACAGTTAAACCACCCTTATAGCTCCGATAATTATCTTTGACAAAATAAAAGAGAGTTTTTGAGAGTAAAGCCCACCTTGACTGCTTAGATTTCAAGTAGTTTCGCTTTTTCCGTTATCTGGCTTCGCAACCGAGGTTTCACCTTTAAATTCACATAGGCACGTATTCACAAATTAGGTTCAATTATAAATTCTTAACTTATGCATGTCTCGTTACTTCTCTCTTTCCCAACGATTCACCTAACTCTTCATAACCTATAGATTTCAAGTCACACTCACCATGAATTACTAATTTCAAGTCATGCTTATCATACATATATTTCTTAGCGTCTCAACCCTAGATCTATCATCATATGTCATGCAAAAGTATTTAGCCATCAAGCACATACTACACAACACACACTTCAACACACACACACCACACGCATACACACACACACACACGGCACACACACACCTCACCCTCTCGGCACACACACACACACATGTTCCCATATCCCTTCTTATCCCTTTTTCTCTCAATTAATATGCATGAAGGTTCAAGAACACCGATTAAATCGGTTGGAAGAAAAAGAAAAGGAGAGGTATAAGAAGAACAACATAACTCTTAAACGAAAATACCTTTTTAGAGAAAATCAATCGGTAGAAACAAAGTATAGGCTTGGTTCTTCAATATCCACGGATTAAACTTCGATTTCTTCTCAAAAGATGAAGGATTTATGGAGTAAAGTGGAAGAAAATTGAGAGAGCATATGGGGGAGGGATTTTCGAAAACTATGGGGGCTAGGGTTGGGGTTGGTTCTTATTTATAGAGTCCAATGAGATCTTTAGGTAATAAGAATAGAATATTTGGTAAGATCTCATTCTCCATAAATTAAATAAAATGATATAATATTTGTGAAGTAGGGAAGAAGAATTAACAAAAATAGAAGATGGCAAATCCCCAATATTTTCGAAAATAATGCTTTCCATAAAGCCAAGATTTTGTTTTGGTATTTTCCCATATAGAATAAGATATTATGGAGCAAAATAAAAATAAGGAAAATCCTCCATGGAATAAGGTATGGGGCGATTTCTATGCCCTTTTAAATAAGGCATGGATTTTTGAATATTAATTAGAATAAAGTAAGGTAAGATATCTTGAAGTATGGAAAGATTTGGTAGGATAAATATATTCTAGGTATGGAAGGAAATCAAGTAAGGGATCAAATAAAATCAATTAAATTCATTCCTTCCCAACTATAGTGATTTTCGAAAATCACTATGAAATAAGGGGGCTCGATTTTTGTGTTTCTAAACAAGGAAATAATTGGCTCTTAGAACTTAATTTAAATAAATACCCCAAGGATTAAATTAAATCCGGAAAAATAGAAATCCTCCACAAAAGGGGCTAGGGTTCGAAATTCACAAGAATTAGGGTGACAAGTATTTATGGAAATTTTCTCTAACATTCTCACTCACCCTTAAACAATTAAATTGCCACATAAACAATAAATAAAACACATGCCACATCATCAAATCAACAAGTTTGACTTTTCAAACTTTCAACATAGACTCATCTCACGAAATTAAAGCATTCTCGATTCCACGTCAACAACAATTAATTCTAGGGCTCTAAGATTAGGGTTTTAAATTCCGGGGGGGTTTTTGATTCTTAATATACTCCTCTTCCAAGAACTTTGCATTTGTGCTTACAAATACTTTGTTGTCTTGAGGACTATAGAATTCATAGCCTTTTGTTCCTTTGGCATATCCCACAAACAAACATACCTCTGTGCGAGAGTCCAATTTACTTGGATCTTTAAGTAGCACATGCGCCGGACAACCCCATATCTTGAGATGTTCTAGGTTGGGCTTACGCCCAGTCCACAACTCATGAGGTGTTTTGGGCGCTGACTTTGTAGGTAAGTTATTGTGGGTATAACACGTTGTTTCTAGCGCAAACCCCCAAAGGAATTTTGGCAACTGAGCATAACACATCATTGATCGAACCATTTCAAGAAATGTTCGATTTCTCCTTTCCGCAACTCCATTTTGTTGAGGAGTGCCAGGTGCAGTCAGTTGGGATTCAATCCCAGCTTCCGCTAAGTAGCCCAAAAATTCATCACTAAGGTACTCGCCTCCTCGATCAGATCGTAAGGCTTTTATAGTCTTACTATGACGCGTTTCTGCAAATGCCTTGAATAGTTTGAATTTTTCAAAAGATTCTGATTTGCGTTGCATCAAATAGACTTGGGCTAGTCTTGAATAATCATCAATAAAGGTGATGAAATATACATAGCCTCCCCTAGTTTGAATTTGGAATGGACCACACACATCCGAGTGAATGAGATCTAGTACTTTCTTGGCTCTATTTCCTTTGATCTTAAAGGATCTTTTGGTCATCTTGCCTTCCAAGCAGGATTCGCAAGTTGGAAAAGGGTCTAAGCTTAGTCCCTCAATTGAGCCAAGGCTCGCCAACTTTTGGATCCTTCTCGGATTGGCATGCCCAAGCCTTAGATGCCATAAGTACATATCATTCATATCATGTGGTGAAGTCTTTCTCTTGCGAGAAACAGATATGTTATTCGACTCAACAACTTGATGCGTAGAGCGTATAGTATACAAGTTATTATCCATGATACCTTGACAGATAAAATAATCATCTCTCCTTATAATGCAAGCATCATTGAAAGAAATAGAATATCCGTCAAAAACCAGTTTAGAAACAGAAATCAAGTTCCTTCTAAACGAAGGTATCAATAAAACATTGTTTAATACCAAAACTCTACTACTAGAAAAGCGAATATAAACAGCTCCCACTGCAATCGCTCCCACTCTAGTAGCATCCCCCAGATGGACAATGATCTCCCCTTCACTTAGTTTCCTTGAATCCTGCAACAAAGCGGGATCGAAACATACATGATCAGTTGCTCCCGTATCTACTACCCATTGATGGGTAGAAACAGTTGCTAAGTAAGTTTCAAGAACATGAGCTTGGTGTTTACCTTGACCATTTGGACCTTTACCCTTCTTGGGGCAATCAGGCTTCCAATGTCCCTTTTCACCACACTTGAAACACTTTCCAGTTTTTCTTGCTTTAACCTTCTTCTTGCCCTTCCTTGCCTTCAATCCCTTGGCAGCCTGCTCCGCCTTGCCATCCTTCCTAGGTCTAGTGACTTTGGAACTGGAGGCGCGGTCAACCAACATAGCTTGCTTGGCTTGGGCATAAATGCCTTCAGCGTTTTGAAGCTCAGTTAGAAGCTCAGCCAAGTTAAGGTCTTGCTTAGTCATCTCATAGTTGACTTTGGAGTATTATGTCTACCTGAGAATCTGGATCAATCGATCCTCCCAAGACCTCAATTTGATTGAGATGGCGCATCATTTCAAGGACATGGTCCCTGACTGGCGTGCCCTCCTTCATCGTCTTATTCATGAGACTCCTAATCGCTAGAGATCTAGCAGATCGACTCTGAGTCCCAAAAAGAGATCTAAGGTTCTCCATGATCTCATAAGCGGATTCGTAGGAATGATGCTGATGTTGAAGTACATTTGACATAGAAGCCAAAATATAGCACTTCGCCATCTCATTGGCCTTAATCCACTTATTGTACACGGCCTTATCTTCCGCAGAAGCATTATCAGCAGGTTTTGCAGGGCAATCGGTTTCAAGCACAAACTTATAATCATCAGCGATAAGAACAATGTCCAAATTACGTTTCCAGTCTACATAGTTTGGCCCCTCGAGTTTGTTTTCTTTCAAGATCACAGATAATGGATTGAGCGACATAATTGATATTGACTGAGAAAAATAAAAGGTATCCATCACACAACCATACATGATAAAGGAATGTAAAAACCATAAAACATTCGAAAATCACATATGCTATTAAAACGCTAAATAAACAAGCACCAAAAGATGTCATGGATTATTTAGATTTTAAAAAAAAATTCTTGGTCACAATACCGACAGATAGTCCAGAGACCATAAGAATGGCATGGCTGCCTAATATTGCCTAAGCTAGTACCATAATTCTAGTCCTCAAGAATCTTATCTTGCTTTGAATACTCCTCTAAAGAAAGGTCGCACGCCACTCAACAAGATTCTAAGACCGTGGTTAACATCTTTTAAACAATGCTCACTTCGTGATAATATCGCTCCCACTGGACACAATATTCCTTCAGAAATATGCCTTTCATTTAAAAGAACCATTTTAGTTATTCAAATCTTATGAAAACTTCTGTAAATATTACTAATAACATAACTCCTCTAAAGAAAGGTCGAAATGTTATATAATTTACTTCACATTTGAATACCATTTATGGAGACCATATACAACATGACTGTTCGTAAAGTATCATGACGAAGTCTATGAAGGAAGGCTCGTCTGTGAGGCAACACGTCCTCGAGATGATTTCGAGATGAACAAGCGGAATTACACTTTGGCAGAGCTGCTGACTGAACTTCAGTCGGCGGAGGACCTTATGGTTCAAGCTAAGGTAGCTATGCTGAGTTTGGCGCCTAATTCCTCTGGCTCTAAGCCTAGAAAAGGAAAGAAAAAGGCACCGAACCCAGTGGCAGCTAAGAATGCTAAGGGAAAGAAGAAACAGCGGGGTGACAAGAAGCCTACTGGAAAGTGCTTCAAATGTGGAGAGAAGGGTCATTGGAAGCCAGATTGTCCTAAAAAGGGCAAGGCTACAGGTATGCACCATGCTCTAGTAGTCGAGTCATGTTTGGCTTCGACATCTACTCATACTTGGGTTATTGATACTGGAGCAACTGATCATATATGTTTTGATCCTGACTTAATGCAGGTGACAAGACGGCTACATGATCGTGAGATCGAAGTCCAGCTGGGCGACGCTACGAAAGTGGCGGCCGTTGCAGTGGGAGACGTTTATTTGCGTTTTTCTAGTGATAGATTTTTGATTTTGAAGAATGTTTTGTTGATACCTTCTTTTAGAAGAAATTTAATTTCAGTTTCTAAATTGTCTTTTGATGGATATTCGATTTCTTTTAATGACAATTGCGTTATTAAGAAAGATGGTTCTTATATCTGTCGTGGTATCATGGAAAACAATCTGTACACAATCACTTCTACACAATTTAATCAACGTAAATCAGAACTCAATGCTACATCGAAAATTTCTAAGAAAAGAAAAGAACCTTCAACTTCAATGAATGAAACGTACTTATGGCACCTTAGACTTGGTCATGCCAACGAAAGAAGGATTCATGCGATGGTTGATCAAGATCTTATTAAAGGTCTTGAGAAGGAACCGTTTTCGAAGTGTGAGTCCTGTCTCGAAGGCAAGATGACTAAGAGACCTTTTAGGTCAAAGGGGAATAGGGCCAAGGAAGTACTTGAGCTCATTCATACTGATGTGTGTGGACCAATGTCAACCGAGGCAAGGGGCGGTTTTCGATATTTCGTCACCTTTACAGATGACTACTCGAAAATCGGATACATCTATTTGATGCGCTACAAGTCTGAAACTTTTGACAAGTTCAAGGAGTTTAAGTCTAAAGTAGAGACGCATCATGGTAAGAGTATCAAATGCCTGCGATCTGATCGCGGAGGCGAATACCTAAGTGCCGAGTTTTTGGACTATTTATCAGTAGCTGGGAATTGAATCCCAAACGACTGCGCCGGGCACACCCCAGCAGAATGGCGTGGCTGAAAGAAGGAATAGGACCTTATTGAATATGGTCCGCTCGATGATGAGTTATGCACGGTTACCTGTTTCGTTTTGGGGTCATGCTTTGCTTTCAGCAAACTATCTCTTAGACAACTTACCCTCTAAATCAGTTCCTACTACCCCATATGAGTTGTGGAATGGGCGAAAGCCCAATCTGGAACATCTCAGAGTATGGGGGTGTCCGGCTCATGTATTGGAAAAGGATCCAACTAAGCTGGAATCTAGGACGGAAGCTTATGAATTCTATAGTCTCAGAGATCAGAAAGTGATTGTGAGCACTCATGCCACATTCTTAGAGGAAGACTATGTAATGAATCATAAGCCCAGCAGTGAGATAGCTCTTGAAGAGCTCACTCAAGTTACAACTTCCATTAACCAAGAACAATTACCTAGTGTACCAACAATTCCAGAAATTTCAACTAATACTCCAGATATTGTAGTGCCGCGCCGCAGTGGGAGGGTCTCTCATGAGCCCGATAGATACATTGGTTTGGGAGAGTGCATGGATCACTCCTCGGACAACAATGTACTTGATCCCTGGAATTTTGCAGAGGCGCAGGCAGATGTCGATCATTGCGAATGGGTGAAAGCAATGGATTCGGAACTACAATCAATGGTAGACAAGGACGTCTACGATTTGTCTGTCCTACCCGAAGGCTGTACTGCCATTGGGAGCAAATGGATATACAAACGTAAACGTGGACCCGATGGACGAGTTAAAGTCTTTAAGGCAAGACTAGTGGCTAAGGGGTATACCCAAAAGGAAGGCATCGATTACGATGAGACCTTCTCCCCAGTGGCCATGCTCAAATCGATCCGCATACTTTTGTCTATAGCAGCTTACATGGATTGGGAAGTATGGCAGATGGACGTCAAGACTGCATTTTTAAACGGGAGTCTTGAGGAGACCATCTACATGGAACAACCCGAAGGCTATGTGGTAAAGGGCAAGGAACACATGGTTTGGAAGCTTAAGAAGACCATTTATGGCCTCAAGCAAGCATCTAGATCATGGAACCAGTGTTTCGATCAAACTGTTCAAAAGTTTGGATTCGAAAAATGCCCTAATGAAAGCTGTGTGTATAAGAAGGTTGAAAAGGGAAATGTTGTGTTCTTAGTTTTATATGTAGATGACATTCTTCTAATTGGAAACAATAAAAAGATGTTGTCATCAGTGCGAACTTGGTTGTCCAGCCAGTTCGAGATGAAAGATATGGGTGATGCGGGACACATTCTCGGTATCAAGGTTCTTAGGAACCGAGCTAAGAGAATGTTGTGCTTATCCCAAGAATCTTACATCGATACAGTACTTAGACGCTTTAGCATGCAAGATGCCAAGAAAGGTTTTCTACCTTTTAGACATGGCATCCATTTATCTCAAGAGATGTGTCCTAAGACAACATCTGAGATAGCAGAGATGAGAAGAATACCATATGCCTCGGCAGTTGGTAGTCTCATGTATGCTATGCTTTGTACTAGACCCGATATCTGCTTTGTTGTTGGCATGGTAGCAAGATATCAATCAAATCCCGGCCAAGGACATTGGACTGCCGTAAAGAACATACTCAAGTACCTTAATCGGACTAAGGACTATGTTCTAGTTTACAATGCAGCCGAGCTCTGTCCTTTAGGATATACAGATTCAGATTTTCAATCTGATGTAGATTCGAGGAAATCAACTTCCGGATATGTGTTTACCTTAGGAGGTGGAGCTGTAATTTGGAAGAGTGTAAAGCAGAAATGCATTGCAGACTCTACCATGGAAGCCGAATATGTGGCCGCTTCGGAGGCTGCAAAAGAGGCTGTATGGCTTAAGAACTTCCTTCTGGACTTAGGTGTGGTTGCGAATATGCCCAAGAGCATCACCATTTATTGCGATAATTCTGGTGCTGTGGCAAATTCGAGGGAACCACGGGCTCATAAGGCGAGCAAGCACATAGAGAGGAAGTATCATATCATTCGAGATATAGTGCAGAGAGGAGACATACAAGTGGTCAAGATTGAGTCAGAGAACAACCTGGCAGATCCTTTCACGAAGGCATTAGCGGTAAAGCCGTATGAAAGCCATGTTGAAGGAATGGGAGTTCGACTAATTCAAGACCTCAATCCGCTTTCAGTATAAGTGGGAGAATATTAGACGTTAGCACATTTTTTTTGTATACTCGAAAGTGTTTTGAGTATAAGTGGGAGATTGTTAGAGTTTGTATACTAGAAATCACGTTTCGAGTGATTGAATACTGTAAAACTCTTATTTTATTTTCCAATAAATAAAACAGATTATTTTTGTCATAATGTTGTTATGTTTTACATTTAATGGATGTTAATGCATGTTTAAATGTATAAGTTAACTTAACAAAGTCTAAGTCTTTGTTTTAGTAGACCGGTTGTGGGCGTCGTCCACTTTAAGGTAATACGGTCAGTTCTAAACAAAGAAAAAGATGAATTTCACAACCTAGATGGAATTTGACTATCCATCGAGAAAGGTTGCAATGTCAGTCCGCATATTTCTAAGCCTTACTGAAATAAGATGACATTGGTGTGGTATAGCACTGAACGGATCTAACAGCAAGACTTGCCTTAGGCTATCTACTGAAAGGCGAGGTCTTGATAAATATTTATTTCTTAATCAATGTAGGTTAGCATTGAGCATACGGTATTGATTATGCACTACTTTGACTTATCAAATGGTGCGGGTTTTTCGTAACCCAATTATCCTGATATATTGGGTAGTGGTGATCAATATCTAGCGGTGCTAGGATTGCTATTATATTGAATCGTGCGCGAGCTGAGTCTCGTTTGATAATGTCCTCAAGAGGAGCGCGAAACAAGGTTTTATTATTCGGAACCTAGCTAGTTGGAGTGTGATTACTCTATGAATAATAAATAAGCGTTTCATGCTAAGTCCACTCTTGGAATTAATAAGAAGTTAATTAATTAAGTCAATAGCAGACATTAATTAATTAATGGACATTTTAATCTTAAGCGCGGGAAATGAAAGTTAAACGGAAACCCGGATTACTTGTAATTTCGGATTTGGATGGGGAGAGTTCAATATTACTTCTGTAGTGGCTGCTCGTAATATTCCAATTATAACTTATATTAAATTGTGGGTTCAATTTAATTAGTAAAAAGTAAATTGGATGAGCCCATATCCAAAACCTTCCATAGATCCCTGTCTGGGCCCAAAAGGAACTTAATATAAATAGGAGAATAAAGGAGACAGAAAAACACAATTTTTCATTATTGTAATTTTCGAAAATTCCCCTTCCAAGCTGAGGAGATTTTCGAATTCCTCTCCTATTCCAAAAAGGATTTCTTCTGTCTTCTTTATTTAAGTCCTAGTATTCTAGTAAGATCAGCCCACACTGATATTGGGATACAGTTCGGGAACCAGAGAGAAGATTTGTGGTCTAGTACTCAAAGCATCACGTGGAGAAGAAGCTAGCCATCTTCAATTCTTTGGAGAATTAATTAGGTATTTTTCTGCTCCGTAGAAAAGCATGTTTTAGGTTTCAATATTCTTAAAGCATGATTAATTCAAGTTATGAGCATGATACATGTGATAATTACGCGAATAGGTTTTGTCTAAATAATCTGCTAAATAGATCTGATTATTATGTGATTGATTTATTGTTTTAAATGCGCACCGACTAATTAAATTGAACCCACAATTT
The DNA here is from genome assembly GCF_023119035.1 of Salvia hispanica. Taxonomy (NCBI): domain Eukaryota; kingdom Viridiplantae; phylum Streptophyta; class Magnoliopsida; order Lamiales; family Lamiaceae; genus Salvia; species Salvia hispanica. The sequence continues at coordinate 20,570,049 of NC_062970.1, forward strand.
AATACAAGCTTATATTGGAATATTACGAGCAGCCACTACAGAAGTAATATTGTACTCTCCCCATCCAAATCCGAAATTACAAGTAATCCGGGTTTCCGTTATTTATTATTTATTTCCCGCGCTTAAGATATAAATGTCCACTAATTAATTAATGTCTACTATGGACTTAATTAATTAACATCTTATTAATTCCAAGAGTGGACTTAGCAAGAAATATTTATGTATTATTCATAGAGTAATTAAACTCCAACTAGCCAGTTTTCCGAATAATAAAACCTTGTTCGAGCTCCTCTTGAGGACATTATCAAACGAGACTCATCTCGCGCACGTTTCAACATAATAGCAATCCTAGCACCGCTAGATATTAATCACCACTACCCAATATATCGGGATTATTGGGTTGCGAAAAACCCGCACCATTTGATAAGTCAAAGTAGTGCATAGTCAATACCGTATGCTCAATGATAACATATGTAGATTAAGAAATAGTATTTTATCAAGACCTAGTCTTTCGGTAGATAGCATAAAGACACGTCTTGCTGTTAGATCCGTTCAGTGCTATACCACACCAATGTCATCTTATTTCAGTAAGGCTTAGAAATATGCGGACTGACATTGCAACGTTTCACGATAGGTAGCCAAAGCCTATCTAGGTTGCTTTGAAATTGGAAGACGAGATGATGGAGAAATATTATATTCGAGGACGTAAGCAAATTTCGGGAAGAAATTTTTGTTAAGATGGGTAGATTGTAACACCCCGATTTTTTTTTCTACCTTTATATTTGTCATCGAAAGGACATCGTTGTGCATTTGAATTTTTTTCTCTTTAATTTCTTTCGTCGAGAGAATGACTTTACATTTTGGGCTGAAACAATTATTTTTTCCTAGCCCAATTTGAAACCCTTTGTTATGAGCCCAAGACATTTATCATTTTTTTTTTCAACTTTGAGCCCACTTTGAATATGCAAGAATTAAACGTGAGATTACTCTCACCCAATTTCTGTTCCACAAAATCCGCTTCTGATCGGTTTCTACCTCCCAATGATCTCATGAAATCGATTTATACCTATACATATCTCTCTCCATGACTCCACGTTTAATCAGATTCAATCAATTCCAAGAAAAATCAGAGAGTTAGAAATTAGATAAAGAGAGATGGTAGGTGTTGTGTTTGAGAGAGTTGGATGGAGGGAGAAGAGATGACGACGGAGTGGTCCACGGGCTCAGCGACGGCGGGGTGCATACGGAGCCAAAGGCGGCGCCGCTCTGTGCTGGCAGCAGCGACGACGGCTGCACGGCGACGATCGGTTCAGACTGCTGGGGTTTGGTGCCCCTTGCACAACGGAAGACTTGTACAAAACAAATAAATCAGACGTAGGATCTATTTGACCGATTATGCGATTAATCAATTCACATGTTAAACAGATAATTGCATGCTAGAATGCAAATAATTCATGCTTAAAGAAAATATAAATCCTAAACATGAATACTACGGTTTAGAGTTACCGATTTGATTCTCCAAAGAATCGTCGATTGCTTGCGCCTTCTCCACGTGATGATCTTCAATACTAGACCACGGATCTTCTCTCTGGTTCCCGAACTGTATCTCGATATCAGGGTGGGATGATCTTATCAAAATACTAGGACTTAAATAAAGAAGACAGAAGAAATCCTTTTGGGAAAAGATGAAGAATTCGAAATTCTCCACAGCTGGAGAGTTCGAAATTTTCAAAAATTTCAAGTATGAAAATTGTGATTCTTTTGTCTCATTTATTCTCCTATTTATATTAAGTTCCTTATGGGCCCAGACAGGGATCTATGGAAGGTTTTGGATATGGGCTCATCCAATTTACTTTTTACTAATTAAATTGAACCCACAATTTAATATAAGTTATAATTGGAATATTACGAGCAGCCACTACAGAAGTAATATTGAACTCTCCCCATCCAAATCCGAAATTACAAGTAATCCGGGTTTCCACTTTTATTATTTATTTCTCGCGCTTAAGATATAAATGTCCATTAATTAATTAATGTCTGCTATGGACTTAATTAATTAATATCTTATTAATTCCAAGAGTGGACTTAGCAAGAAACATTTATTTATTATTCATAGAGCGATAAAACTCCAACTGGCCAGTTTTCCAAATAATAAAACCTTGTTCGAGCTCCTCTTGAGGACATTATCAAACGAGACTCACCTCGTGCACGATTCAACATAATAGCAATCCTAGCACCGCTAGATATTAATCACCACTACCCAATATATCAGGATTATTGGGTTGCGAAAAACCCGCACCATTTGATAAGTCAAAGTAGTGCATAATCAATACCGTATGCTCAATGCTAACCTACATTGATTAAGAAATAAATATTTATCAAGACCTCGCCTTTCAGTAGATAGCCTAAGGCAAGTCTTGCTGTTAGATCCGTTCAGTGCTATACCACACCAATGTCATCTTATTTCAGTAAGACTTAGAAATATGCGGACTGACATTGCAACCTTTCTCGATAGATAGTCAAATTCCATCTAGGTTGTGAAATTCTTCTTTTTCTTTTGCAAAGCATTGCATAGATCTGACCGTGTTACCTTAAAGTGGACGACGCCCACAACCGGTCTACTAAGCAAAAGACTTAGACTTTGTTTACTTCTTATGCATTTAAATGTTTGTAAAACATCTTATAAATGCACAATCAAACACAATGTAATAATAATAGTGATTCTATTCGTGCGAGACTGCTCGAATAATACTGAATCGGGTTAAAAGTGGATTGTAGAGTTTTACGTATACAAGCAAGATTCTATTCGCGCGAAACTTGCTCGAAACATGCTTTTCAGTATACCAAACCTAACAATCTCCCACTTATACACAAAACATGCTTTCGAGTATACCCACTGCCAAAAACTCTCCCACTTATACACAAAGCAGGTATTGATGCTAGATATATCGAACTACCATTCATTTCACAAGGTGAAAGAAGAATCTGCTTGGTTGTTCTCTGATTATATCTTTTTCACCATAATGTCTTTGCTGCGTACTTGATCTTTAATTAATTTCATCCCCATATGTGATTGCTTAGCTTAATAAACTCGTGTGTCCCTTGAGTTAGCCTTTACTAGAGTAATCAAAAAAATAATACTCGTAGGCGTACTCAAACTTACGATTAAAGCTATTAGGAAGATATTCCTAAGGTAAACACATATTCAGAGGATGACTTACTCGATCACTGATTAGTCATAAAACTAAGACAGTGTAACCCCAAGGACATTACATGAATGACTGGTAAACTAGAATATAGTTACTAGTCTTTCTCAAGCACTAGGGTATATTCATTACCTCAATCAAAATCCTTTGCCATGGTTAATATGATATATACTTGCTATGCATAAGCACAACTAATATCAAACTTAGTACACATTATAGCATACATGAGACAACTATCTTTGAAACTAGTCTCATAATTCTTGATCTCACTAAGCGTCAAACGACACTTGACTAGAGACAAGACAATTCCATCTTGAGAGGTATAAACCTTTTCATGGAATTTCTAATGCTTAAATGTTCCAAGCAATGTGTAGATATAGGATTCCTAAGAGAATCTCAACATTCTTTCTAGCATCTTAAAAGGACTTAGATGCTAAGAATGTAATTAGTTTCTCTTAGATCATTTATCTTAAACTGGGTAGACAACCAGTTTCCTACGCCAGATGCCAATCTTAGTTGTTTGCAACTTTTGTAGATTTCATCATCGTAGAGTACCAATAATACCATATGTAATGCACTTTCAACTTCCTTGTGCTTACAGCACTGCTATGGGCAAAAGTCAAATTCCAAATATTTGACAATTTTGATAAAACACATATACTCTGATTTAGATGCTTGCCTAAGACCACGAAGGTCTATATAAGCTTCCAATCATGCGTTTCTTGCCCTTAATTACATATCCATTAGAATGTTCTAGTAGATGATTTCCTCAAGACTTCTATTTATAGAAGGCTGTCTTGACAATCATAATACATACATTCTAATTTATGTAAGTTCTAATAGACAATATGATCGAATAAATCCTGGCACAACGATAGCGAGAAGATAATTCTCTTTGGGCATAACCCATTGTCATTGTCTAGCCATTTGAGATCCACATTTACACTTGCAAAGATACTTGCTCCCACTGACTGACACAGCCTGTAGGTAGTATTGCAAGTCTTGTAAAACATGTTGTCTATCTTAGATTGTAATATGGAATCTATCACCTGTTCAAAGATGATTATCCAAATTAACCAATACTACATTGTAGTTAAAGGGATTATGTTCAAGTTAATCTAAGACTGAGTCTTACGACACTCTTAGACCCATGAACTTGTTGTGTTCCAGTGGAACGCTCCCACTACGATATGGTTCTTACAATCTTAGGTACTGAAGTTGATTTTATTAGTGCAAAAGTTTCTAATGGTATGACTTCTTGGTAATGTGGAAAATCCGATATCTCTCTCTTTATTTTGAGAGTTATCACGCTGTTAGGCTTGTAGTTCATCTCTTGATCTTCATACAAGAATTATATCTTTGAAGATTACAGAACTTATAACCTTACATCATTTGGGAAAAACCTTAAAACATGCCTCAGTACTCAACTCCAATTTCTTGGACACTTTTCCAACACGTGTTGGAACAACATTACACCTTGAGATGTGCTAGACTAGAGACGCTCTAGTCCACAACTCGTGTTTTGTAGAAGGTACTGATGTTGGTAGTTTCTTTAATGTTTATCCCATCAATGATAAGATTTTAATGAGTACAACTCATCACTTAATCAAACTTGTCTTAGAAAGACTTAGATTCCTTCTTACATAACTATCCCATTCATTAGATGAATGCTTGGATTCGTTAATGGAGATTAGACTCCCACTACTGATCATAACCCTTTGCTCGTCTCCTTATGGTGTAAACCATTAAGACTTGCTAGTCTTTCTATGTTGCACTTCTATAAGTATTCTGAATCTCTTGAAAAATCAAATGATTCTAACTCATAGTGCATCAAATAGACTTTCTCAACTCTCAAGCTATTTAACGAAATGTTAAAATCTTGATAGTCTAGATCAGTTCGAACAATTTCTAAGTATTTTCTTGGCCTTAAGGCTAAGAGCCATAAATACTTTATCATTCAATGATTAAGAAGTTGATGTGTTGTTGAATACTCAACCTTGTCGCACTTATATTATTTTAATACTATGATGCCTTAAGCATCAACCATAAAACAATAGTTGAGCATTAATAGCTCCCACTGCAACAAAAACCTAACTGGATCAAGATCTCTTACTTAGAAGTTGCATTGTCATGTAAGTCATTGTCCTTCTATAAAATAGGTCAATCCAACTCACAAAGCATCTTTTCTCGCTTTAAACAAACTTCGATGACAATCCAGGCTCTCCCATTTCCATATCTAGTCTTTTGTTCAAATGAACTAGGACTTAAGAAAAATGCAGCCTTTATGAATTCGTCATCTATCATGTTACTTTCCTCTAATAGTAACACAACGACTATTATTCTGAAGATTTTCTACTTTTCAGTTAAACCTTCTTATAGTCATTTCTTGTTACTTTAGGCGATGACTTGTGTCAGAAACTATTTGAGTGATCAAAAGATCCTCAAAACATTCTGTCACTCTAGGATATTCCAATCGAATCATCTTGACAGATTCTATTGATATCCATCTTTCATCGTCATTAACCAAGACTTGTCGAGCTACTTAAAGGAAAATAGCTTGACCTTATTCCTCAAAGAGCTTGTCAAGTACATGCATAATGCATTCTCGAACATTCTTCGTGGAATTATGTCGAGGAAATGGAGGACATGAATCATTGAGTATAAACTCCAAGCTTTCAGCGATGAGAATTTTATCCATTTTCGTTTCCGGTCTACATAATTTAGGCATTCGAGTTTTCTTTCTTTAAGGATCGCAGACAAATATTAAATGACATAATGAAGATTTGGCAAAGAAACTTATTATCACATACTCATGCTCAATACATAATCACAAATAACCACAAAACAATTATGTATCTTACAACAACAAAATTAATAAATTGTATCCTCCTTTGGAGGTTAATACGCATTAAAATTTTGACAATTTTACTGGTCACAACACCGACGCATTAAATTGTATCCTCCTTTGGAGGTTAATACGCCTAATGTTGCCTAAGCACGACCATCAGATTTAGCATTACAGAATTTTATTTCTACAACACACTCCCATGACAATGTTCATGTGCTGATAACAAAACCAAGCTATCTCATAAATTCTGATTGAACCCTGAAACTCGCAGTTCCTTAGGATTATTGTCCCTACTTTGCAGGTGGCAATAATATTGGGAACCACTTTCTAGTTCATTCTATTTATTATGTGAGAAGTCCGCCCTTATGAACTTACTGTTTTCGTAGGATTATTGTCCCTACTTTGCAGGTGGCAATAATATTAGAAAATCAGCTTCACAAAATTTGGCAGTCCAACCGATGGAGACCGTATACAACGCACTTGTTGTAATCATCACTTAGATATTTTTATATGGTTTTTGCATAATTATCACATAAGCAGATAAAGCAGATAATCCACTTAAAATAGATAAACACCAAATAAACAGATAAATCCATTTAATGCATGGCATTTAAACACACAGGATAATTAACGACAATTATTTAATCTAGTCAAGGGAGAATCAATTAAATAATTAAGTTTTATATTGGATAATAATTATCCAAATTTATTTAGGATTTATCAAGATAGAGTTAACTATCTAAATCCATTTAGGATTATTCTAGATTTTATTTCGATAAAATCAAATCCTACAATTCAAGATAACGTTGATCTATGATTATCATTATTTAAATCGTACTAGGATATTACTAGATAGAAACAATTCCACCATTATCCATAAGATAAAAATAAAATCCTATCAACCAAGATTTATACAAATCTTAATTCTATTTAGAATAGACATCAGAATATATCAAACATTACTTAGGATTTCTTAGATAAATAAATTTATCTAAATCCAATTAAATAAGGATTTTCTTATATATCATTAACATCCTAATCTATCTAGGACATAAATCCAAAAGATAAGGATAACTTGGATTAATACTTATTTTAATCCATCTAAGATTTGTCTTAATAGAATTAAATCTATTCAAATCCATAGGATAAAATAAATTAATATAAATGTTTATCCTAATTCATCTAGGATTTATCTTGGAATAAATCCATATAAATCCATAGAATAAGATAATATTATATTATAATTATTCAAATCTATCCAAGATTTATCTAGGAACAAATCCATATAAATCTATAAGATAAGAATAAAATATTATATTATCATTATTCAAATCCATCTAGAATTTATCTATGAATAAATTCATATAAACTCATAGGATAAGAATAAAATAATATTATATTTATCTAAATCCAACTAGGATTTGTCTAGGGATAAATCCACATTAATCCATAGGATATAAATAAAAATTAGATTGTCATTATCCAAATTTAACTAGGATTCATCTAGGAATTAAATCCCTACAAATCCATAAAATAAGGATAAAATCTATAATTAATCCATGATTTAATACAAAATCAAATCTTATATAATATATAAAATCCACAAGATATATTCAAATCTAATTTCCAAAATAATCTTGAATTATTTCCAAAATTAATTCCAAGGGTTAGGAAACCCTAAATTATGGTAAACATGAATTCTTGCGGCAAAAACCGCAATTCACTCCGCATACATGTAATTTGAAAAGTTGATTCCATAGCAAATACCCATGTAATCATATATAATTAAACAATTAATCACGCCATGTGATTACAACTTATAACTAATGCAATGATTTCATGTATTCGATGAATCAATTTAATAAGGAAAAAACTTTCCACCACATCATAGCTAATATCGACGGCGTGGCTTGCCAATTCGGCAACGTCATCGTAAAACCATTCTTCGCAAAAGTGATAAAATAAACAACCACACAAAACAACGAAGAAACTCATGCATTTAAGCAATTCACATAACATGATATTAATCCACATAATCAGAGCCAAAAATTGGCTCTGATACTAATTGATGGGGTTTGGTGCCCCTTGCACAGCGGAAGACTTGTACAAAATAAATAAATCAGACGTATGATCTATTTGACCGATTATGCGATTAATCAATTCACATGTTAAACAGATAATTGCATGCTAGAACGCAAATAATTCATGCTCATAGAAAATAAATCCTAAACATGATTTCTACGGTTTAGAGTTACCGATTTGATTCTCCAAAGAATCGACGATTGCTTGCGCCTTCTCCACATGATGATCTTCAATACTAGACCACGGATCTTCTCGCTGGTTCCCGAACTGTATCTCGATATCAGGGTGGGCTGATCTCATCAAAATACTAGTACTTAAATAAAGAAATAGTATTTTATCAAGACCTAGTCTTTCAGTAGATAGCATAAAGACACGTCTTGCTGTTAGATCCGTTCAATGCTATACCACACCAATGTCATCTTATTTCGAGTAAGGCTTAGAAATATGCGGACTGACATTGCAACCTTTCACGATAGGTAGCCAAAGCCTATCTAGGTTGTGAAATTCTTCTTTTTCTTTTGCAAAGCATTGCATAGATCTGACCGTGTTACCTTAAAGTGGATGACGCCCACAAGCGGTCTACTAAGCAAAAGACTTAGACTCTGTTTAGTTCTTAAGCATTTAAATGTTTGTAAAACATCTTATAAATGCACAAGAAAACACAATGTAATAATAATAGTGATTCTATTCGTGCGAGACTGCTCGAATAATACTAAATCGGGTTAAAAGTGGATTGTATAGTTTTACGTATACAAGCAAGATTCTATTCGCGCGAAACTTTCTCGAAACATGCTTTTCAGTATACCAAACCTAACAGTTTCTTCTATGTCCTCTAGCCTTAGGCCCCTGGCCCTGCCTGCCTCTGCCTCATCGTCCTGCTTTCTATTCCGACGGGACTGCCTCCTAGTCAACCTCTCATCTGTCGGGGTCCCTTGTTCATCAGTAGTAGTGTCGTCTACCAAGACGATCCCCGTCTCAATCTCTTCCCTTGTATCCTCGGCATCTTTTTCATCGCCGTCTCTTTCCTTTTCCTTCTCAACAACCTCCTCATTAGTCTCCTCTTCCTTCTCAGCCTCCTTTTCATCAATCTCCTCATCAACATTCTCACCCTCTTCACCTACTCTACCCTCACTACCTTTCTCACCGTCTACAGCCTTCTCCACATCCTGGTCTTCCGTCTCTTCCACATCCCCTGTTTATTCCTCCTTGTCCTCCCCTACCTTAACACCCTCTTCACCATCTATACCCTCCCCTGTCTCCCCTTCATCACCTGACCCAGTGGTATCTACTTCCAAGATCTTCTCTTGCTCCACTTGCTCACCCCCCTCCTCCTCTCTCCCGGATTCCTCCGTATCCATCCTATCACCTTCCTCCTCGATAGTTTCTTCTTCATTCACAGAAGGTTCGGCAAGGGGTTCGGTCTCTGTTTGAGGAATAGTGTTTGGGGGGTTCGTCTCTTGGGTTAGGGTTTCGGGTATAATTTGGGGGTTTTCTTGGTGTGTGGAAAAGGCATGTGCTGTGAGTGTTTCGATTAAGGTTTGGGGCCTTGGTGGAATTTTAAGTGGGGTTAGGGTAGGAATTACCTATTCTTGCTTCGGGCATGCCTCCGACATCTGGGCAAAAAATTTGCTCGCCTCCGGCCCCTTGCCGTACTTTCTCATGAATTCTTGTATGATCTCCTCGGGGTCCGGTTCTTCGTCGTCGGACGCCGCCTCAATGGGAGGAATCTCGGCAGTGGGGTTGCTCTGGCTGATGTCGGGCTGAGGTTGAACTTAAGCCGGTGTGGGTATCGGATTTTCTTTGGGTAGTGGTGTGGGAGGTTTCTCGACTGTAGGATTTGAACTCGTCGCTTCCGTCGACGCTTTTCTAGCATTCTCCTTCGGTGAATTTTTCCCACGGGCTGAGCACACCATCGGATTTCTCTCCATTGTAACTTGGTTAGGTGCGGTGGTTTGCGGTGGTAGATGATCGGTGGCGGTGGTGGTTTTCGGAACTGCAGAGAAAAAAAAAAGGAATTTCGAAATTAGGGGTTTGGGAGTTATGAGAAATTTAATTTAGAAGAGGGAAGTTAATTAGTTTTGGGGATGTTATTTTAGGAAAAAGGAAAAGGAAAAGAAATAAAAGAAAAAGAAAAGTAAATAAAACAAAATAATATGATTGGTTGTAGGCGAATGGTCGCGTCCTGACGCAAGCAACCGTACGCTTTGCCCAGCTTTTTGAAATTCGAATTTCAAACTTCCCCCTAATTTTTCTCCGCTTCCCTCTGACCAGTTAACTTAAACACTCAGTAAAAAAAATGAATTTTTCTGATAATCTGGGTCAATGAGATGCTCAGAATTTCAAAAATCTTTTTGGGTTTTAAAATTATTTTCTTTTTTTGCGGTATCTTAAATAAAAACTTATTCAGGTTATTTACACCTAGGTGTTTAAATATTCTTGGGAATTAGCTGGTTCAGTCAATTGATCGAAATTTTTTTATCCTATCTACCTGATCCAGTAATTCCCGAAGAATATTTAAACATGGTTTATTTGGCAATAGTGGAAGGTGTGTGGAGTGGAATTTCTTCCACTTCACACAACTCCAAACTATCCCTAAACACGTTCACTCTATGACCATTAACCAGGAAAGGAACAGATTTAGCATTGACTCCCTGAATTTCCACTGCTCCATTTGCTCGAATGCCAACGATCGTTGGACTTCAGCTTTCCAGGCATGGGCTTGAGCTTTGACTGAAAAAGGAGTACTTTCTGCTCGACCTGCAGCTCCTTGACTCGAAGGTTTTTGTCGTTCCAGAGTTTGGTTCTCTCTTTATACCACATGGCTGAATCATATGACTCCAGCCTCAATTCCTCTTGCTCCTGCAGTTGCAGCTTCCTCTCTTCCTCACAGGCATGAGCCTTCGTATTCATTTCTTTGATTTCCAATACGCCTTGTGTTCTATCTCCACGGGCAGGTGACACATTTTTCCAAATACCAATCTGTATGGCGACATTCCAATTGGTGTCTTGTAAGCGGTCCTATAGGCCCAGAGGGCATCATCAAGACGCTTACTCCAATCCTTCCTCAAGGTATTCACCGTCTTCTCCAGATGCTCTTGATCTCTTGATTTGAAATTTCAGCCTGACCATTTGATTGGGGGTGATATGGAGTAGATAACCGATGGTGGACTCCATATTTTCTCATCAGTGCTTCAATCGTCCTATTACAGAAGTGAGTCCCTTGGTCTGAGATGATCGCTCGGGGCACCCCATATCGGTTGAATATATTGGTCTTTAGAAACTTACTTTGAAACTTCCTTCGTGTTGCTTGAACTTGAAGCCTTAGCCTCTATTCATTTGGACACGTAATCCACAGCAATCAATATATACGTATTTCCAAATGAAGATGGGAATGGGCCCATGATGTCCATGCCCCAAACATCGAAAATCTCACAGACTACTATCGGGGTTTGCGCCATCTCGTCTCTCATAGAAATCCCTCCGGTCAGTTGGCACCTATTGCAATTCTGTCAGAACTCATAAGCATCCCTATTCAGCGAGGGCTAGTAGAAACCACTATCCAGAACTTTTCTTGCAGTTTTCCTCGGGCCGAAATGGCCACCACATGCCAGTGCATGGCAATGGTTGACCACGTCTCTCTGCTCCCACTCAGGAATGCATTTCCTTATCACTTGATCTGAACCCAAAATTAGTGCTTGGCTTCACTTTTAATTTTCATCCTCTGGGCCCTAGTGATTTCTTGTGCAGCAGGTAGTTCTCCAGTAACTAAATAATTCGCCAGGTCTGCGAACCAAGGCTCCTCATTCGGCTTGCCTTTTCGTTTCTCTGACTCCTCAAGGCCGGTTAATGCTAACACTGCTACCCATATGATGGGGCTAGTAGATCCCTCTAAGTAATACAAATGCTCTTCTGGAAAAGCATCAGGTATGGCTTCCTCGTCTTCCCCTTGGACAATTCTGCTTAAGTGGTCAGCCACTCTATTCTCAGTCCCTCTCTTATCTCTGACTTCCCAGTGGAACTCTTGTAATAGCAGCACCCATCTGATTAACCTTGGCTTGGATTCCTTCTTGGCTAGGAGATATTTAGTGGCTGCGTGGTCAGTGAACACTACTGCCCACCCCAGTAGATATGGTGAGAATTTTTCAAATGAGTACACCACAACCAGAATCTCCTTCTAGGTGGTGTCATAGTTCTTCTAGGCCTGGTTGAGAGCCTTTGAGGCATAAAATATAACATAACTTTTTTTCATCGATTCTCTGGCCCAAGGCCGCTCCTATTGCAAAGTCACTTGCGTCGCACATTACGTCAAAGGGTGAAAGTGCAGGTTTTCTCTCAGTCAACGTGTGTTAATGCAGGGGTGTGTCCAACTGATCAGGATGAGATTCCTGACCTAGCTAAGTCGTTGGCACGATAACCGGATCCTGGTATCAAACAAATTTTCTCAACCCACTTCTACTGGTTAGTATAATGGAGGTAAGGGTCAAATCCCACAAGGATGGACACGTTCGGATAACTGTGGTGATATTCCTGGGTGTTTTTGGTTAGCTACCACGCTTTTGGGGTTGGGATTTTACCTAGGCGATAAATAAAGATGGTACTCTACTGACTAGTAGGCGTGAAAATAACAGGCATGTGGCTGTATTCATGAAAATATGGGACAAGGTATCTCAGAGGTATGTGAAAAGTAGACAGTTACTAAAAGAGGAAATTTAGACAACAAGGCATATCTGGTGGCTGGTTGGCTTTCTGACAGGTCTGGAAGGTACAACTGAAAAGTGAGAGACAAAAGCAAAAGTAACTTAAAAAGTAAAAGTGGTCCAAGGCTAAAGTTGATTTTGACGTTTTCTTCTTCACCAAGCATTAACAGAAATCATATGAACACAAACTCCATGACTAAACTCAGATTCATAACTTCAAACTCAAGATCCATCGATTAAAATGTTTAACTTAAGATGAACAGCTGAAATTGTAAACTGCCTCTACTGACTAACATGCAAGGTGGTGATCACAGCGCAGAACAGAAAATTCATGCACGAAAACTCAGACTGAAACATAACTATAAAATTCGATCAACAACCACAGATCTAGCTTACTCGGAAATACATGCACGCACTTAAAAACTAAAAGCGATAACTAAATCTAACTTTCCTAGGAAGAATGAAGCAAACTCGAACCGAAGAGACATTCGGAAAAGAAATTTCATAACTTAAACATTTGGATCTTCACTAAGTACTTCAAAAGGCAACAAAGATAAATGTTTGCAACAGATCCAATGAAGAAAGCAGGTAAAGATTAGACTAAAAAGCAAAAAACGATTGTTTTGCCACTCCGGGCGGTGATACTGCTATACTACTGCGACAAACTGGCTGAAACGGTAAAACGATGATTTCTCCGGCAGACTCTTGGACGTCAAGTGACCATAGCTGTGGCAAGGAACGAGAGATTGGATAATATTGAAGGACTGATCTTCTAGAGAGAATTCTACTAAGTGTGTATGAGAACCGAGAGCTTGCGAACTCCAAACCGAACTCTTTCTCTCTCTCCAAGTGGCTCTTTTTATAGGGAGGCTTGCCCTTGTTTTTTTAGGGTAGACTTCCTTCACGATTTGACTTTTCTGCCCTTGTTAATGATCATCCCAGCTATCCTTCTTCTCCATCTCGAGCCTTTTCTCTAGCATGCATCCTGGTCAGTATTGCACCCTCTCTAGCGCTCTTTTCACTTGCGTCACCTGAATCGTCTCCTACTGACTTGGATCCTTTAATCCTGCACACTTAAGCAACTGTTTTGCAGATAATACATGCATTTCACGACATACTGATCAGTAACCAAGGCTTAGAATACGACTTATCAAACTGCTCACACTTACCACATGCTTGTCCTCAAGTGTGAAGACAAACAAAAAGAAATAAGTCGAATTCGAGCCTGGTTACTCCCCCTGACCGACTCTACCTAACTAGACTCAAGACTCTGACGCAAAAAAAAAAGAAACAAAAACAAAAAAAAAAAACAAACAACGACACAATCACATAACACATATAAATAACTTAAAGACATAGAACAGGCTATATTTTCAACCATCCCTCCCCTTGAGATCAAGTGTAATCCGGCCTTAGGCAGCCTTGAACTTCCGCCGCGCCCCTTTTCCCCCCCAGTCAGTATATTCGCTTGTCAGGATCACCCAATCCTAGGCCAAACACTAGGTTCACTCAGTCACTCATTCCTCACAGGGGATGTTAGGACTGTTTTCTCTCAATGCCGAACCACAGATGCTTCGGACTCAGATCTCATGTGCAGCTCCTGAAGGTCTTTAAGGCTTGTAACGGGGCTATTGGTTTGTAATGTTTGGGGTGGTTGTTTCTAAGGCTCTAAGGTTAAAAAACTAACTACTTATACTTCTGGCTAGGGCATCTTCTTCGGCTGGACAATTTCTGACATTGGCTTCCAACTGGTCAGTAGCTTCCTTGTGGCTTATGCTGGGGATTGGTGCCCTTGCACAGCGGAAGTCATGCATAAACAAATAAATCATGCATCCAGATCTATTTGACTGATTATGGGATTAATAATCTACATGTAAAACAATCAAAATTGCATACAAGAACGCACATAAATTCATGTTCAAGGAAATTAAACCCTAATTCATGAATTCTACGGATTAGAATTACCGATCTGATTCTCCAAAGAATCGACGATTGCTTGCTCCTTCTCCACATGAAGATCTTCGTACTCGACCACAAATCTTCTAATCTGTATCCCGAACTCAGATAATGACCTTTGGGTGGACAAAGCTTGTCAGAATCGAAAAGGGCTTGATTAGAAAGAAGATAAAATTTCAGATGTGGCGTTCACTGCAGAGCAGAACGAAAATTATGAATTAAATCTTAATTAATCTTCTTTCTAGTCTCCTTATATATAGAGTTATGATGGGCCAGATTAGGGATCCATGGAGGTTAGACTTGGGCCAAACCTGTTGGACTTTTACTAATTAAATTGAGCCCCAATTTAATACAAGTCCAACAGAATATTATTATCAGCCACTACAGTAAAATAATATTGACTGCCCGTCCAATCCCAAATTACGAGTAATCCGGGCTTTACCTCTTTAATTTATTATTTCCCGTGTTTAAGATATAAATATCCATTAATTAATTTAAGTCTGCTATTTGACTTTAATTAATTAAAATCTTTTTCCAAGAGTTGTCTAGTTCAAAATCTTTATTTATTATTCTGGAATAAATTCCAACCGGCCGGGTTTCTGAATAATAAAACCTTTTTCGAACACCTCTTGAGGATATTATCAAACTACACTCACCCAACACACGATTCATTGCAATAACAATACTAGCACCTCTAGACATTGATCACCACTTCCCAAGATATCAGGATTCTTGGATTGCGAAAATTCCGCACCATTTGATAAATCAAAGTAGTGCATAATCAATATCGTATGCTCAATGTTATGTCAACAATGATAAAGAAATAACAATCACCGAGACCTCTTCTTTCGGTAAATAGCAAGAAAGACTTATTTCAACTGTTTGACCCTTCAGTGCTATACTACACCAGTGTCGTTTATTTCCTAAGGTAAGGAAACATACGGACTGACACTGCAACCTTTCACGATAGGTAGCCAAATCCTATCTAGGTTGTGAAATTCTATTTCTCTTCTACAAAGGACCGACTGCGTGACCTTCTTTGAACATCGTTCACGACCAGTCTACTATGTAGAAAAATTAGACTTGTTTGCTTCTTATACATTTAAGTGTTTGAGAAACATCTTATAAATGCACAAGCAAACATCAATGCGATAAAATTACTTCTTCTCGCTCTGGGTTAAAAGTGGATTGTAAAATTTATTGTATACAAGCAATTCTATCCGTGCAACATGCTCGAAATATGCTTTTCAGTATACAAATCCTAACAAGCTTCGCCACCCTTATTCCTTCTTCCTCCTTTCTCTTTTTGTGGTCAAGTATCTGCGACCATTTTCTTCGATTTTCTTTTCTGTGGCTTTTCCACCCTTATACCTTCTTATATTTTTGGATCAGGATTTTTTTCCAGATCAATTTTCTCCTTCTTTCTTTACTTTTTTTTTCTTCAGCTGGTTTCTTTTGTATGTCCTCCTGGGCAGTTGCCTCCTTGCCTTATGCCTTGCACACAGACAGTTCCAGTGGCTGATGGGTTATTTCGGGGTATAGAACAAGTTAAAAAATGGGGTTCTAAGGGTAGGTTTTTTTTTTGGTGGGGTGTTTCCTACTGCCTTCATGTAGTAAGTCACTCTTCTTTTTTCAGTATTTAGTGGAAAACGGTTCCAGTTTGGGCTTCTAACTCACCTTTTTAAGAGGGCTTTCATGTCTGACCTAAGGGATAGGTTTTTCCTTCATACTTGCATCATCTATACTGACTAGGGGTTACTGGAGGGGGTGGTTTCTGTTTTCCAGCATGCCTTATCTCCCTCAATTCCCCTCACCGTCAGTTCGAGGCAGTTGAGTTTTAAGCCCATTCATAAAAAAAACACATAATTCCTAGACCTAAACAAACCCTAAAAACACTAACATACATAGACTCAAATAACACATATATACATGTCATACTGGCCATTTGCTCCCCCCTCTCTCTTCACAAGTGACTGCCCCAGATACGGGCTGTGAAGTGAAAAATGAGAATGGCTAGTATGACAGACACACACTTATAACAAACGCATACTATATCTACAAACTTCTCACACTTAAACTATGCAATAGGCTAAGTGAGAGAGTTTCAGATATATACAAAGAATTAACAAAACAGAACAGAATATTTACAAAACATGCTATATACACATATAAACTCCTCACACTTAGACTACGCAATAGGCTAAGTGTGAGTTAACATGTTTATGACAGAACACAAAAATAACATAAACAAAACACATGCTTCGAAGTAACAAATCCTTTACTTCTCACACTTAGACTATTGAATAGGCTATGTGTTATGAATAGGGTTTGTTCCAGCTCCTGCGCTTTCCTTTCCTCTCGCTAATTCCTTCAGTATGCTCTCCATCAGGGTTGTCCGCTTTGCCATCTCCTTCTGTATACCACGTTTGTGCGGACGAAGAAGGGTATATCGAACAGTCCAGGAGCGTCGACCATGTACATCGGAGATAGGTCGTCTGCCTCTGTTATGATGATGTTGTTGCGCACGAAGGCTCCTAGTATGTTGCAGAGGGACAAGTTCCTAGCTGGGTGGGTAGCTATCAGGTGGCATTGGTAGGCTGTCCAGAATCTCAAATGCAGCCTCCTCCCGTGATTAGCGCACCACACCATGTACAATTCAGTCACAGACGTTCTGGCAGCTGAATTACTCTGTCCCAGTAAGTTGTAGCCTATGTAGAGTTGCATCAGTCTGAGCATGGAATTGTTGAAGTGGGTGGATCTGGATGTAGTGGAGGCGAACTGACCAGCATCGGGGTGGGTTAGCTCCTCCCAGGCTTCCTGGGGCTCAAAGTCTATGTGCCTCCTTGGTACCCCCCTCTCTCGGCTTCTCCATTTTGGTCCTATAGCCTCCTCCAGGCTACACATTCCCAGTCGCATGGTCCACTCGATTAGACTCATGGACAGCTCTCCACCGAATATCCTGAAGGAAATTGACACCTCGTCTAGGTCCGTTGTGACTTGGAACCTAAACGTAGTGAAGAATTCCTTGGCTAATCTTACTGATATCTTCGGGTCCCTATTTTCTAACAGCCACTCAAAACCCAATGCTTCCATACTAGGCTGGAAGGAATCACGAACAGATAACTCATCAAGAGAGGGTATGTGGAGTACCTTTCCGCATTTGACTTGGTTGATGTTGTCTTCCTTGTCGTCAAATGCATCTTGAAGATTTTTGTTGTTGTAGTGCTTCATGTCCTCCATAAGATCATCAGTGAGCTCTACCCTCCACTATCGGTACACAATCCTCTCTACCGGAGGGTGGACTAGTTCTTGATGGTTGTCAGGGAGCTGATGCTCATGGTACTTCTCCCCTTCTAGAGAGATATCTCTCTCTGATCACTATGTTGGTATTGGATGTGCGCTGTTTCTTTACGGCTTGCTTCTTCTTGGCAGGGACCTTCCCCTTCTCTTTCTTTCATGGATGTACCTGTCTTCTATTTCCATTGCCTTTGCTTCTTCGTCGGCTTGTGTTGAAGCGTCCTCCTGGGTAGTTGGCTCGGTCACCATGCGGGTACTAGTAACACTTCCTATCGCCTCCTCTTGACCTACTGACTCTGATGCGAGGTCCAGACCCTCAGCCACCTTGTCAGCTTCTTCCTTCTGCTCAATCGGCGTTGATGAAACTGTCCCTGTTGCCATTTGGGTGTCCTTCTGGCTAGTTTTCGTGGGATCCTCCCCAGGTTTTGTAGAAGTAGTCTTTTCGTCTTCGCTAGAGACCACCACTGCATCTGCTGCTGTGTTTGCTCCTGCCTTGTTGGACTTCCACTTCCCTAAGCATCTCTATGACACTCTTTGGGGTTTCTGCCTTTCTGCCTTGGGGTCGTTCTTCAACACAAGCCTCCTCTTTACTGGCTTTGGTTTAGTCACTATTGAGGCTTCCTCTGGTTGTGTTTCAGTCTCTTCTTCTGTTTCTTTCATTTCCATTGACTGGTGTGTCTCAGGTTCCTGCCTCTCTTCTTCCATTTTTTTTGCTTCCTTGGTTTGTGAGGTCCAGTACCTCAGCCACCCCTTCAAGGTTTACCACTATCCTATCTCCACCGCCCGAAACCGATTGGAACTCATCACCCGTCATTAGCCCTTGTTTCCTGGCCATTTCATTCAGATCTATCTCCTCCCTTCGCTCTCTCTTTCCTCTGGTTTCAGCGGCCGTCGTCTCCTTTGCTTCATCCTTCTCGCCCTCGCTTACCCTCCCTTTGCTCTCTCTTTCCTCTGTTTCTCCCCAGTTGGGGTCTTGATAGGCGGAGAGTGGGCTGATGTCGAGCGGTTCTGTTTGTTGGTGTTTGGGAGAAGGGCTAGAGGGTTCTGACTATTTAGTTGCTGTTGGGGAGGTCTTTGCGGATGTGGGGTTTGAGGTATTTGGGGTGGTGATGGATGAGTTCAAGGTGGGCGCAGTTGGGGTAGGGCTAGGTATCACCGGTATTCCTCCGGTCAGGCAAAATCCTGCCAGGGTTGCTGTCCAATCTTTGTTCGGGTCTTGTTGCCTTAGATACGCTGCCAGTGCATCTAAAGGAAC
Organism: Salvia hispanica; assembly: GCF_023119035.1. NCBI lineage: Eukaryota > Viridiplantae > Streptophyta > Magnoliopsida > Lamiales > Lamiaceae > Salvia > Salvia hispanica. The sequence continues at coordinate 20,589,390 of NC_062970.1, forward strand.
CATCACCGGAATTTGTATCGTCAGTGTTGGCTGCGATCATTGTGGACTCGGCGGCCGCGATTCGGCTGTCGCTCGGACTTCTGTGGGGTTGTCGCCGGTGGTAGATGTCGGGTTGCTGGTTGTTTTTCTCTTCGCCAAGGTCTGTATCGGTGGTGGTTCTCTTTTACAGTTAGCGATTCACGGTGGTTTTCGGAGTGGGGTGGTGGTTGTGGGTGAGAGAATGCAGTTACGGGTTTTGAAAGTGAAGGGGAGTACGCGGTGGGGTATTTTATAGTGGGGTGGGAAGTTGAGGGTTTTGACCGGTTGCAGGCGGTTACTAGGCGCGACGCTTCGGATGGGAGGCGGTTGAGCGTTCTCGCAGCTGATTGGACGTCTCTTGTCACGTCTCTGCTCCACGCACCGCTCCACTAGCGCGTAGTGCAGTGATAATGTAAGGTCCTGCCCATTTTGACTTGAGTTTCCCAGGCATTAGCTTCAGTCTCGACCGGAAGAGTAGTACTTTCTGACCAACTTGGAGATTCTTGGTTCTCAGATTTTTGTCGTGCCACATCTTTGTTTTCTCCTTGTACCACATGGCTGAGTCAAATGACTCCAATCTGAGTTCTTCCATCTCTTGTAGCTGCAACTTCCTTTCCTCTTCACAAGCCTTAGCATCCATGTTAACTTGCTGAACTGCCCAGTACACTCGGTGCTCAATTCCCACTGGCAAGTGGCACATATTCCCAAAGACGATGCGATATGGGGACATCCCTATAGGCATTTTGTAGGCTGTCCGATATGCCCACAGAGCATCTTCCAACCTTGTGCTCCAATATTTTTTGGAGGGGTTGACTGTCTTCTCCAAGATGCTCTTTATTTCTCTATTTGAGATCTCCGCTTGCCCGTTGGCTTGAGGGTGGTAAGGACTAGATAGGCGGTGATGAACCCCGTACTTTTTCATCAATGCTTCGACCGTTCGGTTGCAGAAGTGAGTCCCTTGATCGGAGATGATTGCCCTTGGTATCCCAAATTGGCTGAATATATGACTCTTGAGGAACTTGGTGACTTCTTTCGATTCACAAGTGCTCGTGGCTTTGGCTTCTATCCACTTTGATACATAGTAAACTGCCATCAGGATGTAGGAATTCCCATAAGATGAGGGAAAAGGGACCCATGAAGTCCATGCCCCAGATGTCGAACATTTCACAAACAAGCACTGGAACTTGCGGCATTTCATCCCTTGCGGAGATCCCACCGGTCAGTTGGCAACGGTCACAGCCCTTGCAGAACTCGTATGCATTTCTGTTCAGAGTCAGCCAGTAGAATCCGCTATCCAACACCTTTCTTGCAGTCTCCCTTGGCCCGAAATGTCCTTCACATGCCAAGGAGTGACAGTGTGTTAGTACATCCCGTTGCTCCCAGTCAGGAACACATCTCCTTATAACTTGGTCGGTTCCTGCCTTCCACAAGTATGGGTCGTCCCAGAAATAATACTTTGCTTCACTCTTGATTTTCATCCTCTGAGCCTTTGTCACGTTTGGCACCATTGGTAGCTCTCCCATCACTAGGTTGGCCAAGCCCGCATACTAGGGTTCCTGTCCTACTTTCTCCTTGCCCTTGGTTGTTGCGTCCTGCCCAGTAAGCCTCATTACTTCTTCCCAGTCGATCTTCCTTGCGGAGAAAATCACGTCACACAAATGCTCTTTCGGGAATCGATCTCTCACATCCTCAGTGTTCCCTTCTTGCACTATTCTGCTCAAGTGGCCCGCTACTTTGTTTTCAACTCCCTTCTTGTCTTCTACTTCCCAATCAAATCGGGGTTTTGACTCCTTCTTCGCAATGAGATACTTAATGGTTGCATGATCAGTATAGACGTTGACTCTGGATCCTAATAGGTACTGCTTGAACTCTGGATCCTAATAGTTCCGTTGGGCTTGATTCAAGGTCTTAGATGCATAGAATATCACATACCTCTTCCCATCGATCTTCTGACACAGTACGGGCCCCACGGCATAGTCACTAGCATCGCACATCACCTCGAAGGGGTGATCCCAGTTAGGAGCTTGAATGATCGATGAAGAGATCAATTATTCCTTAAGAAGGTTAAAAGCAGCCTTGCAATGCTCGTCGAAAACGAACTCCACCTCGTTCTGGAGAAGTCTGGTAAGAGGTTGGGCGATCTTGGCGAAATCCTTGATAAATCTTCGATAAAATCCGGCATGCCCCAGAAAACCTCTTATTCCCTTCTGATCAGTAGAGAAGGGTAGTTTGGATATGACATCCACCTTGGCTTGATCCACCTGGATTCCTTTTTCTGACACCACGTGTCCTAAGACGATTCCTTCTATAACTATAAAATGGCATTTCTCAAAATTCAAAACCAGACTCTTTGCTTGGCACCTCTCATTCTTAACCACCTGGATCCCTGATTTCTTGGGGACCATGTGGATTGGACTGACGCATTCACTATCGGGTACCGAGTATATAATGCCCAGCGAGAGCAACTTCAAGATTTCCTTCAGTATCTCTTCCCGCATGTTTGGGTTCACCTTCCTTTGCGAATCTCTATGTGCCTTGGCTCCCTCCTCCAGCCTAATGTGGTGCAAGCAGACATCCGGGCTTATCCCCACCAGGTCCGTAAGGCTCCATCCAATAACCTTCTTGTTTTTGCTCAGCACAGTTAGTAGCCTTGCCTCTTGCTCTTCAGTCAGCCCGCTATTGATGATTACAAGGAACGAGTCTTCATCCCCGAGGTAGGCATACTTAAGATTCGCTGGAAACTTCTTCAAATCCACCTGTGGGGGTACTGTGTCTGTAGGTAGAGGGTTCTTTTTAGAATCCTCCTCTTGCTCATGTTCACCATCTGATTTCTCCTCCATACTGGCCGGTAGTAAAGCCCCTGCGGATCCCGCTAGTTCCGACTTCTGACAGAATTCCGTAATTGCTCCTTCGATATCCTCGTCAGTTAACCCTCCGCTACTGATCAGATCACACCATGCAGCTGCTTCCACATCAGCCTGGGCATACACATCCAAGGCTTGGAGTTTTTCCTGCAATAATTCGGTCTCAAGAAATTCTTGGACTAAGGGGGCAATAACATCAACATATCATAGATTTTCAGAATCTATTGGCTTTTTCATGGCTTCATTGATGTCAAAACCAAATTTCTCACCATTAAAGTCAATGCAGATTGTCCCCTAAACCATATCTACAATTGTCTTAGCCGTTCTTAAAAATGGTCTTCCTAACAATATCCCGCTAGACTCCCTAGCTTCTGGTTCACTCATTTTAATTACATAAAAACCAGCGGGATAAGTAAAGTCTTGTATCCTGACCAACACATTTTCTAACACACCCTCAGCATTTATACATGACCCATCAACCAGTTGGATCAACACCCTTGTGTTTGACAACTTTACCCCCTTCAACCGATTATAAATGGATAACGGCATAACATTGATAGATGCTCCTAAATCACACATTGCATGTTCAATTTTTACATCTCCAATTGTTATGGGTAAAGTAAACATACCTGGGTCGGCTCTCTTGGGTAGTAGTTTCTCCTGCACAATAGTTGATGCTATCCCTTCCACCATGATTTTACCATCCTCCTGGGCTTTTCCGGCTATCAACTCCTTTATAAACTTATCCAGAGGGGGCAGTCTCATGGCTTGGAGGAATGGTATGGTGACATCCAGCTTTCCGAAGATCGACATGAAATCCACAAGGTTTTCTTTCTTCCTCTTCGTAACAAACCGATATGGAAACAGTTTTTCCCCTTTAGCCTCTTCAGTTAACCTTTGTGGACTTTCCTTTGGTGCCTCCTGGGTTTGAGGTCCCGATGTGGGTATTGTTCCTTCAGGTTGCTCGTTTCTAGGTTTTGTTTCTCCCTCCTTTCCTTCCCCAGTAGGCTCCTCGTTCAGAAAAAAACGGATCCTCCATCTGAGGTAGAGGCCTCTTGAGCTCTTCCGCTGAGACGGTGTCGCTCAGCACCCTAGCTCCACTAGATTCCCCAATAGGGTTCTTGAGTTGAGCTCCATTATAGGCTGTTCTGGACCGCAGTGTAATCTTACTCACATTTTCCTTTTCAGGTACATGGACTGTAGATGAGAGTTTCCCTGAGTTCCTTTCATTTCGCTCACCGAGTTAGCGAGCTGGGCCAACTGCATGTTCATCATATCCATATTTGCCCTATGCTCCTTCTGGGCACTTTGCATTCCTTGCATTGTTTCATTATCGGACTGCAAGTCACTTTTAATGCTCTGCTGCGAAGCAAGCATCTCTCCCATCATGTCCTCCATAGACCTCCTCGACCTGTTTGGGTGATGGAATTGGTTCGAGGCCTGGTGCTGGTTATTCTGGGGTGGTGGGTTCGAGGCCTGGTGCTGGTTATACTGGGCAGGAGGGTTGTACCGGTCGTGGTTGTGCTGGTACTGATTTTGGTTTTGGTTGTGGTTGTTATGTTGAGTCCGTTGGTTATATTTGTTCTGGTTCTGGCTCCGGTAGTTCCGCTGATGGGGTGGCACATAGGCAGGGTTCGGGTTCTGGTTTTGAGTGTTTTGGTTCTGAGGTTGCTGGTTCCTTCCTGCCCAGTTAGAATGGTGGTCAGGGTTTGTTGGGCCATGGTTGAAGTTATGGTTCGGGTGGGGGTTGGGTTGATTCTGACCTTGGTTTGGTTCTGATTCTGATTTCCATCTCCCCATCGGAAGTTTTGGTGGTCCCTCCATGGTGCATCCCTCTGCTTCCCCGGAATCCAATTGCCGTTAGAATTGTAGTATCCTACGGCATTTGCTTGCTCCACATCTGGCGAGTTGTCCGGCTGATCATATGGTAGTTCTGGGGCCTCTTTGGCTCCAGTCGGAGACGGTGGTGGAGTGTTCTGCTTGATTGCAGTCAGCAACTCCTTCTTTAATTCCTCCATCTTCAAATCCATTCTTTTCTCCTGGCCAGTAGCCGAAGCACTTGCTACCCTTTCTCTGTTGTACCCATCCCTTGCGTTGTCGTACGTCTTTTTCACATTCAACAGCTTGCGTAAGACCTTCTTGGCTTCACGGACTCTCAACTGTGTGAAATTGCCTCCGGATGATGAATTCGCCAGATCCTTCGTTTCTTTGTTCATCCCCTCATAAAAGGTGTGGTGCACCTCTATCTCCTTCATGCGATGGTTGGGGCATGACTCCAGAAGACTCATGTATTTCTCCCAGTACTCACTCAGGGTCTCATCGTATTCTTGCCTTATACATGATATCTTCCTCTTCAATGCGCTTGTCTTTGAAGACGGGAAGAACTCAGCTAGGAAAGCGGACTTGAAATCGGCCTATGTGTTGATGGAGTCGACTGGCAGGCGCATGAACCAGGTTCTCCCTTTAGGACAAAAGGTAGGGCTTTCAATCTGTAGTCATCCTCGCTTGCTCCTGCTGGCCGCCTCTGCGCCTTACAGATTTTGCAGAACTCATTTAAGAATTCGTAGGGTCCCTCGCAACTCTTCCCGCAGTACGTTGGCAAGATTGCAATAACGTGGGGTTTCACATCGCAGGCGGTCTGGCCTGGGGTGACCACTATGGCTTGTGGGGGATCTCCGTCAGCATGCGCAGTAAGCGTTGCGAGCTCGATGGTCGTCCTCACCTTGATCAGCCATTCTCACTATTGCTCTTACTGGTTTGAGTGGAAGCTCCGGGAGTTGGTACTCTAGATCTTCTTTCTCCTCGTCGCTAGTCGTGCCTAGGCCGGACAGTGCTGTCGACAGGCCTGAACGAGTGGTAACGAGTATCGTTCCTCGGGGAAGTATCCTTGGTCTCCACTGGCCAGGAGCCGAGCTACTTCTCACAAACTGAAAATAAAAAGAAAAGGAAAATTATAAACAATATATACACCAAAAAGATCACATACAATAATAGGCATTGACGCCATCCATCCCCGGCGATGGAGCCATTTTGAAAGTGCAGGTTTTCTCTCGGTCAACGTGTGTTAATGGAGGGATGTGTCCAACTGATCAGGATGAGATTCCCGACCTACTTGAGTCGTTGGCACGATAACCGGAACCTGGTATCAAACAAATTTCCTCAATCCACTTCTATTGGTTAGTATAATGGAGGTAAGGGTCGAATCCCACAAGGATGGACATGTTCGGATAACTGTGGTGATATTCCTTGGTATTTTTGGTTAGCTACCTGAAAAGCCTCTGATGTATTATTTGTATGTATTCGAATAGGGAATAACAGGTTCCCTAGATCCAGCAAATCCACTAGATCACGTGGTCTAGGAACTCGTTGATCGCAAGGAATCCCGGTCGTCGGACACACAGAGCACTTATTTTCAAAAACCCTCAACCGCTTTACTAAACCTAGTATAGGGAAGTAGGGATCGATCCCACAGAGAAGGATGCGTAATACTCATGTTCAAGGATTTGGGTGTGTTTTTGGTGTTGGCTGCTGCCACGCATTTTCTTGGGTTGAGGAAAAACAAAATTAACTTGACTTGGAAACTTTAAAATCCTTAAGCTAACAGCTAGACCTAGGCAAAAATCATGAAAGAGCGTAGTAAAGGAAATTAACTGTTCGACACTTGATCTAAGAAAACTACTTCACCACTAGACCTAGGAAATAAACCTACTGTGGGGACCATGACTGAAAAAGCAGAGTACGAACGAAAAGTTGGCAGAATAACTAACTCTCGTACTAACTAACAGCGACATCATCTTCTACAACCAAATTTCGTAAAACTTCTTAAGAAATTCAACATGAGCGAAATTAAAACAGAGCAACTGACTTTTAAAATCAAATTAAAGCATGATCGACGAAAAACTAAACAGATCTGCATACTCTAGACGAAGCAAAACAGAAAACAAGAAGAAAACAAAATCTATCTAACAATGATCTTTCCACATGTCGAATCTAACCTCAGACGCTAAATCCACTCCGGATCCAAGCGTCCGACGCGAACTCCAACCAACAGAAACTCTTCATCACATCAGATTTAAACAAGGAACTCCGAATGCTCACATAACCACAGATCTATCACCAAATTCCATATCGAACACCACAACATCAAAATAAACAGAGATCGACATAACATTTGAAGAAATAAACTAACAGCAGAGAGATCTATGCAAATTGACTTGAAATTTTAACTGCTAAACGCAAATCAGCAAACGGAAAAACAAATAAGTATCATAAACAGCAAGGTCGACTCCCAAAAGTGAAGTTCGACGGTAAAAACGAGCAAAACAACTGAAATTAAAAGGAATTGTATCTTCGCCCACACTCGGACGGTGTTGCCAACCACGAAATTTCTAAGAAAGTACCCTTCCGTTCCCGACTACCCCAGATCCATTCCCAAGTGTGTGTAATGTGTGTGAGCTAAGAAGAGTGAAAAAAAGTGTATCTCCTTGCGTTGCATGCTCTTCTATATATAGGCGTTTGAGTGGGGCCCAGCAAGGTATAGATAAGACTTTGATGCCCTCAGCTATTGACTCCTCTGTCACGCCAATTTCCTTGTAAATCCTGCTCACTTCATTCCTTTCCTTCGCTAGACCATCTCCTTCAGTACTTCCTTGATCTAGCAATTTTCTTCACACACCTGGCTTAGGAAACGTGTTAGACCAACAAATTATAACATTTTTCGCACATTACCGATGCATGAAATTAGCCTTATCAAACTGCTCACACTTAAACCATACTTGTCCTCAAGTATAAAGACAAGAAAAAAAAGAATAAGGCGAATTTCAAGCACGGTTATCTCTTGCTCGACTCCTGGACCTAGACAAGAAAAACTAAGAAAATATGTATAACTAAGAAAACCACTTAAACACATATGCATGAGCTAGCTTCAATGTTGGGCATCTGTCACCACAAGATTAAGGTCAATTCAATAGGTTGCACTCCTCCAAATAGGCCCTTTCCCTTCCTTTACCTAGCCAATCTGCCAGCTTGTCAAGATGGCTTCCACTTACCCGATTGTTGGGTTCATTCGATCACTCATTCCTCACCAGGGATGTTAGGATCGATTCTCTCTAAAGTTAATGCTACACCACTGAAGCGTCGGGTTATGAGAGTTCCTCCTTCCGGGGTCAGGCTATTATCATTCCTGTTTTTTAGACCATTTCCCCCTGGACTTTATCCAGCTTATTCCTCCACTTCTCCTTTCTTCTGGACTTCGTCCAGCTTATAACGCCTTCCCCTGGACTTCGTCTAGCTTATACCTTCATAACCCAATTCCCAATTTTTCTCCTTGACAGCTCTTCTCCCTAAGCATTCAGTGGTGGTCCTTAAACATGTGTTAGCTCGAAGTTATTTAAGGCTTATAACTCATTATATAGTAGGGCTTCACAACTAAGTAAGTAGAGGCATTCTCCATCGTTCTCGCTCCACTCAAATTAAGTAGGCTTATTTTAGGAAAAAGCTTTTAAGTTGAAATGCCTCCTATCTTCAATTACTTTCACTAAGGGAATCATGCCGTATTATATCCACTGGCTCATGTGACAACACTTAAGACTTACAGACTCTTAATATTCAGACAAAGGTAATGCATTGACTCCTCTCCCCCTCCCACTTCACTCAAGCTTATCCTCAAGCCATCGTCGTGAAGGGGGGAACAGAGAGATCAATGCAAAATAACAAACAGATTATATAAACACAAACTTCTCACACTTAGACCAAGCAATGGGCTAAGTGGGAGAAGAAACACAGAAAACATAAGAAAACAAACACATCAAACAGAAAACACAAACTTCTCTCACTTAGACCACGCAGTGGGCTTAGTGGGAGAAGATATAACAAATATTAAACACATATATACAGGGATAAAATGAAAAAAAATCGACAAATAAAAGTTACTTGGTCAAGAGATGATTGGTCACTTCTGGGGTTGGCTCCCTCGAGAGCCAGACTGGGGTGGGATTCCGGGTCGGGTCACTTTGATTTTCTTCTTCGCTGGCTGCTCCAGCTCCTCTTCCTCCTGTGTTGCTTGTTTAGATACTAGCTTTCTCACGATAGACTTTGGTTTTGGTGGGGCTGGAACTTGCATGGGAACGGTCGGGGAGATCAATTGCTTTAGCGATTCCTGCGACTGCGTGACGGAGGGACTGCTCTGAGTGGGCTGCCTGACTTCACTGCTGGACCCAGGAGTTGTCCTCGACTGGGTCAAGGGGAGCGTCTGCTGCAACCACTTTAGCATTCTCAATGAAAGCTCCACCGCTTCCGTCATTCGCTCATTCTGTTTGGCGCACTTCACCGCCAAATCAGCAATATTGCCCCTCAGGGTCTGTACTTCCTCCCGATTTCCCATCAATTCCTTCCTTATCCCACCGAGCTCCTTGATCATTTCTCTCCTCATCAACTGCATCTCTTTCTTTACGTCCTGAACTTCCTTGCGTAGCTCCTCAACCTCTTCACTCGGCATGGCTTCCTCGGCTTCCTCCGGCTCTGCCTTCACCTTATCTCCCAACGAATAGAAGAGAGTCTTGGTGCCTTGAGTCTGCAGTAACCCCTTGTTGAAGAAATAATCGACACTAAACACTTCTAGGGGTTCGCACATGACTACCAGCGGAGCGGTCTTGGCAATTCTCATTTCTATGTTTCTCTGGAGGTAAGCGCCGATGAGGTGGCAGGTGTACATATGACGCCCCGGGTTGCTCGTCATCTGGTGGCATGCCTGCGCCAGCCAATATCCGAGGTGCACCTTAACACCCTTCGCCATGCACCATGTGAAGTAGAGGTCGGTAGTAGTGAGAGTTGAATTTGCACTGCCCATCAAGTTATAGCTGACAAATGTTTGAGCAAAACGGAGAACCCGGTCTTCGATGTGGGAGGCATTGGAGTAGCTGGATTTAAACGCCCCTGATTTAGGGTGCGTGACCAGTTCCCATGCTGTCTGTACTTTGAAACCAGGCGTGTTCTTTGGCATCACGACTATCCTGTCGTTCCACACTCCCTCTTCATCTTCTGCCTGGGTAAACAACCCCATCTGCAAAGACCATTCCCTAATGCTCAACTCATACTCCTGATTGAAAAGTCTGAATGTGATAGAATCCGCGTCCAGGTCAGTGGTATTCTTCAAACGAAAAGTGGAGAAGAACTCCCTTGCTAAATCCACTGGTACCCTCTCCTGGCTGTGCTGCAACAGCCACTCGAACCCTATCGCTCGGATACAGGCGCGAAATTCTTTGTCACATGCGATCATTTTGAGCTCCCTCGAGCTGTACTGCTTTCCTGACTTGGCCATCTTCCCGGCGCTACACCTCTCCTTGTATACCGCGATCCTCTTTTGATCGTCGAACTCTCATATCCTCTAGCAATCCTTTAGTCAGCCAAATCACTGGTCGTCCCAGAATCGGCTCTTCTTCAGCCTCCTCAGAGTTATAGCTGGGCTCAGGGATGGGCTCGTCGTGTTCCTTGACAGAGGGTTCCTCGGTCACAGGGGAAAGGATCTCCTCGACCTCCTGGACGGAGGGAGCTTTCCTGGACCGGGTGGATGCGGTCGCCGGTGCCTTCCCTTTTCTTGCCTTTTCCTTGGCCAAGCGCGCCTCTGCCTCTGTTGCGTCAGGCACTAAGTCATCGACTTCATCAAGGAGGCTTCTCCTGGTGCGCCTCCTTTCTGCCCTCTCATCAACCTTGGGCATACACCTCTTTTGCTTTCTCTACACTTCCCACCTTCTGCGTCAACTCTGCCAACAAGGTTGGGTCATACACAGTGCTTTGGGTAGAATCCATCGGTGTAGATCTGAAAAATGAAAGGAAACTGGGCGAATTTGGTTAGGGTTTCATTTTTTTTTTTTTTTTTTTTTTTTTTGAGAGAGAAAATGAAACTAGAGAGAAGGGAGAGCGAATCAATTTTTTCGTCGAATTAGGAATAACTGGAGAAAGAAGGACGATGGTTGCTTTTTTGGTGAAAAGATGGTGTGGTTGCAGGCGTGATGTAAGCAACCTTACGTCTTCCATAATTATCGGCCAGAATTTGAAATTCAAAATATCTTTTTCCCTCCTCGACTCCTTCCTCCAGACTTCCCTAATTAATTCCCTCGACTATGTCCTACAAAACAAAGAAAGTGAAGGTTCCAGACTCCTCGGTTAAGGTTGAAGCATAAAATAACGGTTCCCCTTGGAGTCTGGTGCTTCGAAAATAATTTTGGATTTTCTAAAAAAAACAATTAAACTATTTACATCCTTGTTGTATTTCCGAGATTCCCTGGTTCAATTGAATTTTCAAAATTGTTAACTTACTCCTTGACCCAGGAATTCATCGGAAATTTCCCCCGTCCGTTTAGGCGATAATAGGGAGTGTATGTAGTGGAACTTCGTCCACAACACACAACTCGGAATTATCCCTATAGACTTTCACTCTATGACCGTTTACAAGGAAGGGAACAGAGTTTGGAGCACTTCCCTGGATCTCCACTGCTCCATTTGCTCGGATGCCAACGATGGTGTACGGGCCGATCCACTTAGACTTCAGTTTCCCTGTCATTAGCTTGAGCCGAGACTGAAAAAGGAGCACCTTCTGTCCCACATGGAGTTCCTTGACCCCACATGAAGTTCCTTGACCCGGAGGTTTTTATCATGCCATAACTTCGTTCTTTCTTTGTACCACATGGCAGACTCAAACGACTCCAGCCGAAGTTCCTCCAACTCTTGCAATTGTAACTTCCTCTCTTCTTCGCAAGCTATCGGCTTCATGTTCATTTCTTTCACTGCCCAATACGCCTTGTGTTCAATACCAACAGGTAAGTGACACATCTTGCCGAACACAAGTCTATAAGGTGACATTCCAATAGGCGTTTTGAAAGCAGTTCTGTAAGCCCACAATGCGTCCCCGAGTCTCTTGCTCCAGTCCTTCCTTGACGGATTAACTGTTTTCTCCAATATCACCTTGATCTCGCGATTAGAAATCTCCGCCTGGCCATTAGACTGAGGATGGTAAGGAGTTGACACTCTATGGTGAACCCCATATTTCTCCATCAAAGCCTCTATGGTGCGATTACAGAAATGAGTTCCTTGGTCCGAGATAATGGCCCGAGGAACTCCATATCGGTTGAAAATATTGGCCTTCAAAAATTTTGCCACCTCCTTCGATTCACATGTTATGGTGGCCTTAGCTTCTATCCACTTAGACACATAGTCTACTGCAACCAATATATATGTATTCCCACAAGACGCTGGGAACGGTCCCATAAAGTCCATTCCCCACACATCAAAAATTTCGCACACTATCACTGGGACTTGAGGCATCTCGTCTCTTCTTGCAATCCCCCCCGTCTGCTGGCATCTGTCGCAACATTGGCAAAATTCAAAAGCATCTCTATTCAGCGTCGGCCAATAAAAACCACTGTCTAAGACTTTCCTCGCTGTCTTCCTTGGCCCAAAGTGGCCTCCACATGCCAACGTGTGGCAATGAATTAACACATCTTTTTGATCCCATTCGGGAATGCAGCGTCTAATCACTTGATCTGAGCACATCTTCCATAAGTAAGGATCGTCCCAAAAGTAATATTTAGCTTCACTTCTAATCTTCATCTTCTGGGCTCGGGAAATCTCGTCTGAACTTGGCATCTCTCCCGTGACCAAGTAGTTGGCTAAGTCAGCAAACCATGGTTCTGCATTCAGTGTACGCTTCCCCTTATCCGATTCCCCTAGACCGGTCAAAGTTAAAATTGCTTCCCAGTTAAGTGGTCTAGGAAATTCCTCCAGAAGGTATAAGTGCTCCTCGGGGAAGGCATCGGGTATGGCCTCTTCTGTTTCCCCTTGATGTATTCTGCTCAAGTTATCAACCACTCTATTTTCCGTTCCCTTCTTGTCTCTCACTTCCCAATCAAACTCCTGCAAGAGTAACACCCAACGGATTAACCTTGGCTTAGACTCTTTCTTAGCCAGCAAGTACTTAATCGCCGCGTGATCCGTAAAGACTATAACCCTCGACCCAAGAAGATAGGGTCGGAATTTTTCAAACGCGTATACGACAGCCAACATTTCCTTCTCCGTGGTGTCATAATTTTTCTGAGCCTGATTCAGCATCTTGGAAGCATAGAAGATCACATAACTTTTTCCATCAATTTTCTGTCCTAGGACAGCTCCCACAGCGAAATCGCTCGTATCACACATTATCTCGAAAGGATGGCTCCAGTCTGGTGCTCTGATAATTGGTGCTGATATTAACCTATCCTTAAGCAACTGGAACGCCCTTTCGCACCCTTCGTCAAAGACGAACTCCACATCATTATGTAGCAACCGGGTGAGTGGTTGCGCGATTTTTGCAAAATCCTTGATGAACCTCCTATAGAACCCTGCATGGCCTAGAAAACCTCTCACCTCTTTTTGGTTCGTAGGGTATGGTAATTTTGATATCACATCCACCTTTGCTTTGTCTACCTGAATACCCCTCTCAGAAACCACGTGACCCAGGACAATGCCTTCAGTCACCATGAAGTGGCACTTCTCGAAGTTCAACACTAAATGCTTTTCCTGGCATCTCTGCAACACTAGATCAAGGCTAGCTAAACAAGTATCAAATGAGTTCCCATATACAGTGAAATCGTCCATGAATATCTCAATGCATACTTCCAACAGATCCGAGAAAATGCTCATCATACACCGTTGGAAAGTTCCCGGTGCATTACATAATCCAAATGGCATTCTTCGGTATGCATATGTACCAAAAGGGCACGTGAATGTGGTTTTTCCTTGATCCTCTGGATTAACGTAGATTTGGAAATAGCCGTTGTATCCATCAAGGAAACAAAAATACTGTTTGCCTGCCAATCTCTCCAGCATCTGATCAATGAAAGGTAAAGGAAAATGATCCTTCTTTGTGGCTTCGTTCAACTTCCTGTAGTCGATGCACATCCTCCATCCTGTCACTAATCTGGTGGGTACCAATTCATTCTTTTCATTCTTAACAACCTGTATCCCAGACTTCTTCGGCACCATATGGACAGGGCTAACCCACTCACTGTCAGGAATGGAGTAGATGATTCCTAGAGCAAGCAACTTCAATACCTCCTTTAGGACCTCCTCTCGCATGTTCGGGTTCAGCTTCCGTTGTGCATCTCGATGAGCCTTTGCACTTTCTTCTAAACGGATGTGGTGCATACAAAGATCCGGACTTATTCCCACCAAATCTGAGAGAGTCCATCCTATTGCCTTTTTGTTTCTTTTGATGACCTCCAACAACTCCTTCTCTTGCTCCTTGGTCAAGTTGCTGTTGACTATTACTGGAAATGTCTCATCCTCCTCCAAGTAAGCATACTTGAGGCCTGGTGGAAGTGATTTTTGTCTGCAATTTCTGGTAAAGTCTCTTTCCCAGACCCAGGAGATTTTTCCAAACTGGCCACATAAGCTGATCCCTTAGATCTAGCTGATTCCGGGCTTCTGCAGAATTCCATAATGGCCTCTGTGAGCTCTTCATCTGTCAATTCTGCTGTGTTCATTGCTGCACACCATCCCACAACTTCTTTGTCAATCGAATGGCTCAACTCCGAGTTGTCGATTTGTTCCTGTATCAATTCTGTCTCAAGATATTCTTGGACTAAAGGGTTAATAACATCAATAGCGTAGAGATTCTCAACATCTAAAGGCCTTTTCATCCCCTCATCTATGCTAAAGGTATATTTTTCCCCATTATAGTCCAAGCAAATTGTTCCATCAAAAACATCGATAATGGTCTTAGCAGTACGCAAAAATGGCCTCCCTAAAAGTACCCCACTAGACTCAGCAGACTCATTATCATTCATCTTGATCACATAAAAATCAGCAGGATATAGAAAATCATGCACTTTGACTATAACATTTTCCAACACTCCTTCAGGGCAAATGCAAGTTCTATCTGCTAGCTGGATCACTACCTTGGTAGCAACCATTCTTACCCCAGTTAACTTCTTATAGATCGAAAGTGGCAAAACATTTATGGACGCCCCTAGATCACACATAGCATGCTCAACTTTGATATCCCCTAAGGAGATGGGTAATGTGAACATACCTGGGTCGGTGCATTTCGAGGGCATCCTTCTTTTTTGTATCACAGCAGACACAGTTTCTCCAATCACAATCTTCCCATCTGGCTTGGTTTTCCCTGCAATAAACTCCTTGATGAACTTACTGAAGGCGGGCATTTTCAAGGCTTGCAAGAATGGCAGGTTGATTTCCAACTTGCTGAAAATCTCCATGAGATCCTCTGTATCATCCTTTTTCTTCTTCGCCTCCCCACGATATGGAAATGGTTTTGCTCGCTTTACTGCATTTGTGGAAGTCTCAGCCTGGGTTTCATCAACTGCTTTGTTTCCTTCCTTATTTACTTCCTCAGGTTCGGGGTCTAGGAAGAACGGGTCCCTTGATCGAGATAGAGTTCCCCCTAAATCTTCCTTCTGGAGGTCTCTCTGAATAATGATCTCCCTCGGTCCAGCGCCTTCCTCTTGCTGTTTCCGACTCTGTTCCCCTTCTTTAGCTTGCATAGGCACCTCCTCTTCAGTTTCCAACGTCGGCCCTTCGTAACCCCGCCCAGATCTCAAGGTGATTTGACTAATGTTTGCTCGGTCTGGCGGTTTGACGGTAGCAGGAAGTTTGCCTTCATTCCCTCGCATCTCATTCAAGGAAACTGCGATATGGGAAAGTTGTTTTGCCATCATGTCCATGGCGGCTTTATGTTCAGACTGAGCATCTTGCAACTTGTGCACCATGTCATTGTTGGAATGTAGGTTACCTTGCATGAACTGCTGTGAATTTACCAAATCATGGACCATGTCATCCAAACTCCGCTGTGGTCTGAAGTTGAATTGACCAGAATTTTGTCCTTGACCTTGGTTCTGTCGATAGTTGCCTTGATGATTGTTGTATTGGTTATTCGACCCTTGATTTCCTTGATGGTTATTGTACTGGCCACCAGACCCTTGATTTCCTTGATGATTCGGTTGGGAGTTCTGGTAGTTCCCTTGATTGTTTCTCTGATGAGGTGGCACATAGGAGCTTCTTGGGTTGTTCTGATTTTTGTTTCCCCAATTAGCTTGGTCCTGATTCTATACCCCAGCTGCAATTGTCCTTCTTGACCTTTCCCTGACCAGTTGGACTGCCTCTCCGGAGGGTGTGCAAAATTCGTGAGCTGAAATGGAGGTGGTTGGTTTTGATCATGGTCAGTCCATCTAAAGTTTTGGTGAGTTCTCCATGGAGCGTCCCTCTGTCTTCCTTGATTCCAACTTCCATCGGGATTCCAACTTCCCATCGAATTTGCTTGAGCTTGACACTCCCCTTCGCAGGGCTGACTGTAATATGGTTGAAGTTGCCTTTCCTCTTGACCAGGGGATTTCTCAATTTCCACTGGAGCATGCGGATTGTATTTCTCAATTGCATTTAGCAGGGCCTTTTCCAGTTTATCGATTCTATCTTCCACCTTCTTGTCTTCTTGATCCAGCACTGCATTAGCTGATCCTCTCCTTAATATGCTTCGCGGGTTATCATAGGCCTTTTTTTCCTCGATCAGCCTCCCCAAGGTTTCCCGAGCTTCACTTGCCTTATTCTTGGTAAAATTTCCCCCGCTCGAGGAGTTCATCAAGTCCTTTGATTCAGGGTTCGCACCTTCGTAGAACAAATAGTAAGTCTCCGCTTCTATCATCCTGTGGTTCGGACAAGCATCCAGCAGTCCCTCGATCATCGTATTCTTGTTTGCACTCCTGAATCTCCTTCTTCAAGGCATTCGTCTTGTTGGATGGAAAAAAGTAGTCCAGAAATTCCAGTTTAAAATCCTTCCACGTGTTGATCGAGTCCGGTGGAAGCCTTAGCAGCCAAGTGTTCACCTCCCCCTTGAGAGCAAACGGAATTGCTCGAAGACGGTAGTCCTCCTCGGTTGCCTCGTTGGGTCGCTTTTGAATGCTGCATAGTTTACTGAACTCGTTCAAAAATTCATAGGGGCATTCGTTCCTACGCCCAGAGAAAGTAGGTAGAACTCCAAGTACATTTGTCTTGATATCGATCGACCTCCGCCGTTGGTTCGAGACTATGGCATGAGTGGGTTCACCGTCAAGATGTTCGGTGAGCGACCCTATTTCTGGATCGGGGTCTAGTAGATGAGCCATATTTGGGTCCTTCTCCTCCTCGGTCTCGGAATGCTCTGGTTCGGTTGATGTCCCTGGGTTCTCCTCTGTCGATGAATTCTACTCCTTTTCACTTTGTGACTCGAACAGAAATGGATCTTCCGTCCTCAATCCTGATCTGGTGGTGATGGTAGATGTATATTCCTTGACTCGCCACTTGTATTGGCCACTCCCTGATCCAGATGAGCTTGCCCAACTTCCAGATTGGAAGCCTGCTTTCATAAACTGTCAGGGAAAAAGAAAATAACAGAAATCAAAATTTTATTTCCAAATCCTTAAATGAAATAACAACAAACGCCATCCATCCCCGGCAACGGCGCCATTTGAAAAGCCTCTGATGTATTATTTGTATGTATTCGAATAGGGAATAACAGGTTCCCTTGATCCAGCAAATCCACTAGATCACGTGGTCTAGGAACTCGTTGATCGCAAGGAATCCTGGTCGTCGGACACACAGAGCACTTCTTTTCAAAAACCCTCAACCGCTTTACTAAACCTAGTATAGGGAAGTAGGGATCGATCCCACAGAGAAGGATGCGTAATACTCATGTTCAAGGATTTGGGTGTGTTTTTGGTGTTGGCTGCTGCCACGCATTTTTTGGGTTGAGGAAAAACAAAATTAACTTGACTTGGAAACTTTAAAATCCTTAAGCTAACAGCTATACCTAGGCAAAAATCATGAAAGAGCGTAGTAAAGGAAATTAACTGTTCGACACTTGATCTAAGAAAAACTACTTCACCACTAGACCTAGGAAATAAACCTACTGTGGGGACCATGACTGAAAAAGTAGAATACGAACGAAAAGTTGGCAGAATAACTAACTCTCGTACTAACTAACAGCGACATCGTCCTCTACAACCAAATTTCGTAAAACTTCTTAAGAAATTCAACATGAGCGAAATTAAAACACAGCAACTGACTTTTAAAATCAAATTAAAGCATGATCGACGAAAAACTAAACAGATCTGCATACTCTAGACGAAGCAAAACAGAAAACAAGAAGAAAACAAAATCCATCTAACAACGATCTTTCCACACGTTGAATCCAACCTCAGACGCTAAATCCACTCCGGATCCAAGCGTCCGACGCGAACTCCAACCAACGGAAATTCTTCATCACGTCAGATTTAAACAAGGAACTCCGAATACTCACATAACCACAGATCTATCACCAAATTCCATATCGAACACCACAACATCAAAATAAAACAGCATTCGACATAACATTTGAAGAAATAAACTAACAGCAGAGAGATATATGCAAATTGACTTGAAATTTTAACTGCTAAACGCAGATCAGCAAACGGAAAAACAAATAAGTATCATAAACAGCAAGGTCGACTCCCAAAAGTGAAGTTCGACGGTAAAAACGAGCAAAACAACTGAAATTAAAAGGAATTGTATCTTCGCCCACACTCGGACGGTGTTGCCAACCACGAAATTTCTAAGAAAGTACCCTTCCGTTCCCGACTACCCCAGATCCATTCCCAAGTGTGTGTAATGTGTGTGAGCTAAGAAGAGTGAAAAAAAGTGTATCTCCTTGCGTTGCATGCTCTTCTATATATAGGCGTTTGAGTGGGGCCCAGCGAGGTATAGATAAGACTTTGATGCCCTAAGCTATTGACTCCTCTGTCACGCCAATTTCCTTGTAAATCCTGCTCACTTCGTTCCTTTCCTTCGCTAGAACATCTCCTTCAGTACTTCCTTGGTCTAGCAATTTTCTTCACACACCTGGCTTAGGAAACGTGTTAGACCAGCAAATTATAACATTTTTCGCACATTACCGATGCATGAAATTAGCCTTATCACTACCACGCTTTTGGGGTTGGGATTTTACCTAGGCGAGAAATAAAGATGGTACTCTACTGACTAGTAGGCGTGAAAATAACAGGCATGTGGTTGTGTTCGTGAAAATAGGGGACAAGGTATCTCAGAGGTATGTGAAAAGTAGACAGTTACTAAAGGAGGAAATTTAGACAACAAGGCATATCTGGTGGCTGGTTGGCATTCTGACAGGTCTGGAAGGTACAACTGAAAAGTGGGAGACAAAAGCAAAAGTAACTTAAAAAGTAAAAGTGGTCCAAGGCTAAAGTTGATTTTGACGTTTTCTTCTTCACCAAGCATTAACAGAAATCATATGAACACAAACTACTTGACTAAACTCAGATTCATAACTTCAAACTCAAAACCCATTGATTAAAATGTTTAACTTAAGATGAACAGTTGAAATTGTAAACTGCCTCTACTGACTAACATGCAAGGTGGTGATCACAGCGCAGAACAGAAAATTCATGCACGAAAACTCATACTGAAACATATCTATAAAATTCGATCAACAACCACAGATCTAGCTTACTCGAAAGAAAATACATGCACGCACTTAATAATTAAAAGCGATAACTAAATCTAACTTTCCTAGGAAAACTCGAACCAAAGAGACATTCGGAATAGAAATTTCATAACTTAAACGTTTGGATCTTCACTAAGTATTTCAAAAGGCAACAAAGATAAATGTTTGCAACAGATCCAACGAAGAAAGCGGGTAAAGATTAAACTAAAAAGCAAATAACGATTGTTTTGCCACTCCGGGCGGTGATACTGCTATACTACTGCAACAAACTGGCTGGAACGGTAAAACGATGATTTCTCCGGCAGACTCTTGGAAGTCAAGTGACCATAGCTATGGCGAGGAACGAGAGATTGGATAATACTGAAGGACTGATCTTTTAGAGAGAATTCTACTAAGTGTGTATGAGAACCGATAGCTTGCGAACTCCGAACCGAACTCTTTCTCTCTCTCCAAGTGGCTCTTTTTATAGGGAGGCTTGCCCTTGTTTTTCTAGGGTAGACTTCCTTCACGATTTGACTTTTCTGCCCTTGTTAATGATCATCCCAGCTATCCTTCTTCTCCATCTCGAGCCTTTTCTCTGGCATGCATCCTGGTCAGTATTGCACCCTTTCTAGCGCTTTTTTCACTTGCGTCACCTGAATCGTCTCCTACTGACTTGAATCCTTTAATCCTGCACACTTAAGCAACTGTTGTGCAGATAATACATGTATTTCACGACATACTGATCAGTAACCAAGGCTTAGAATACGACTTATCAAAGGGGTAATTCCAATTGGGCGAGCGGATTATCGGAGCGTTGAACAGGCGATCCTTGATTAGCTGGAAGGCTTCTTTACACTTATCATCAAACTCAAATTCCACATAATTCTGGAGAATTCTTGTCAGGGGTTGAGCAATTTTTGCGAAATCTTTACTGAACCTTCGGTCCAACCCAGCATGCCCCAAGAATCCTCGAATTTATTTATGATTCATTTGGTGTGGAAGTTTAGAGATCACCTTCACCTTCACTTGATCTACTTCGATGCTCCTTTCCGACACAACATGTCCCAGCACTATTCCCTCCTTCACCATAAAGTGGTATTTCTCATAGTTTAGCACCAGGTTCTTCTTCCTGCATCTCTCCAAAACGACATCCAGGTGCCCTAGGCAAGTCTCGAAGGAATCTCCATATACGGTGAAATCATCCATAAAGATCTCTATGTAAACCTCCAGCAAATCTGAGAAAATGCTTATCATACATCGCTGAAAGTCCCATGTACGTTGCATAGACCAAACGGCATTCTTCGGTAGGCGTATGTTCCAAAGGGGCATGTAAATGTGGTCTTCTTCTGATCCTCTGGATTGACATAGATTTGGAAGTATCCACTGTAGCCATCTAGAAAGCAGAAGTATTGCTTTCCCGCTAACCTTTCCAACATTTGGTCGATGAAGGGTAGCGGGAAGTGATCTTTGCGTGTGGCCGCATTGAGTTTCCGGTAGTCTATGCACATTATCCACCCCGTGACTAACCTTGTGGGCACAAACTCGTTGCGGTTGTTCGTGACTACTTCTATTCCTGATTTCTTCGGCACCATGTGAACAGGTGTCACCCACTCGTTATCAGGAATGGAGTATATGATTCCCAGGGCCAGCAGCTTCAATACTTCTTTTAAGACTTCTTCTCTCATGTGGGGGTTGAGTTTTCTTTGGAGATCCCGGTGTGCCTTGGCTCCTTCTTCCAAACGGATGTGGTGCATACATAGATCGGGGCTGATCCCCACCAGGTTAGATAGAGTCCACCCTATTGCTTTTTTGCTTCCTCCCTAGCACTTCTAATAACTTGATCTCCTGCTCCTGGGTCAGATGGCTGTTGATTATGACAGGCAGAGATGCACCTTCGCCTAGGTAGGCGTACTTCACACCAGGAGGAAGGTTCTTCAACTCTTTCTTTGGAGGGGGTACTTCAGGAGGCAACGGGTTCTTCTTCATACCTTTCTTGACTAGCTCGTCCAATTCTGGCAACTTCTCCAAACTGGCCAGTTGGACTGATCTCTTGGACCCAGTGGATCCTGCTTTGCTACAGAAGTCCATTATTGCCTTTGTGATTTCTTCATCAGATAGCCCTTGCTTAATAATTGCTTCACACCATCCTGCAACTTCTTTCTTCATAGATTCAGTCATCTCTGAGGCATCAGCCTGTTCCTACAATAGTTCGGTCTCAAGAAACTCCTGGACCAGGGGGTTAATGACATCAATAAAATGGAGGTTTTTCACCTCAAGTGGTTTTCTCATAGCTTCATCAATGCTAAAAGTGAATTTCTCCCCATTGTAATCTAAACAGATGGTGCCATCAAAAACATCAATTATAGTCTTAGCGGTTCTCAAAAATGGTCTTCCTAAAAGAATGCCACTAGATTCAGCAGTTTCATTTTCACTCATCTTTATCACATGGAAATCAGCAGGGTGTAGAAAATCATGTACTTTTACTATCACATTTTCTAACACTTCTTCAGGGCTAATGCATGATCTATCAGCAGGAACATACCTGGGTCAGTCTGCATCGACGGCATTATCGTCTTCTGAATTACTGCAGATACATTCTCCCCGATCACGATCTTTCCATCGGATTTTGCCTTGCCTGAAATGAACTCCTTAATGAATTTGCTGAACGGGGGCAGCTTCAAAGCTTCCCGGAACGGGAGATTGATTTCTAGTTTTCCAAAGATCTCCATGAAGTCCACGAGGTTGTCCTCTTTCTTCTTGGCATCCCCTCGGTAGGGAAGAGGTTTCACCCTCTTTGCTGCGTTGGTAGGATATTCTTTAGAGGGTTCTTCAGTCTCTCCTTTCTCCTCTTCAGTTTCCACCTCAGGCTCCGGGTTCAGGAAAAATGGGTCAGCCATTCGAGGTAACGGTCTTCCCAAATCACCGGTTTGGATACCATCCTCTGCTCCGGCTTCTTCTTCTCTGGTATCTTCTTTTTGCTGGACCGGGTGGATAACATCCTCGCTCATTGGCACTAGTAACTCATCATTTACCTTCAACATAGGTCCTTCATATGCTTTACCAGATCTCAGGGTAACCTGGCTGACATTTGCCCTGTCTAGTGGCATTACTGAGGCTGGAATTCTCCCTTCATTTCCTCGCATATTGCTCAGGGACGTCGCGATCTGAGATAATTGCTTTGACATCTGATCCATCGTGGCCTTGTGTTCCTGCTGAGCATCCTGGAGCTTGTGGACCACGTCATTATTGGCCAGTAAGTTGTTCTGCGTGTGGTGTTGAGAACTCACTAGGTCATGGACCATATCGTCCAGATTCCTCTAGGGTCTGGAGTTCGGTTGACTGCCACTTGGCCCTTGACCATGATTTGGTCCACTTCCTTGATGTGGGCAGAAGTTTCCTTGACCTTCTTGGTTGTTGTTGTACTGATTCCCTGGTTATTTTGATTCTTATTGTTCCAGTTGAGCTGATTTCCTTGACTTCCTTGATTCCAGTTGAATTGCCCTTCCTGATTCCTCCAGACCAGTTGGACTGGTTTTCTTGCCCTCTTGATTTCTGTTGGGACAGTTGGATTGGTTCTCGTTGGAGTTAGAATTCTGTCGGTGGGGGTTCTGGCTTCCATCAGACCATCTGAAGCAGGGGCTGTCCCTCCATGGAGCATCTTTAATTTTCCACTGGTTCCAATTACTGTCTTGATTATTCTGGTTCCAATTTCCTACCACATTCGCTTGGGCTGGGCAATCCGCTCCTCCTTGAGAATCGTAAGAGTTATATCCATCCTCTGGACCTGGTATTTGCTTATCTTTTTCTGCTGGACCAGGTGGGTTAGTTTTCCCCAAGGTGGTCAGAATTGTTTTCTCCAGCTGTTCTATCTTGGCATCCATTCTGGCATCCACCCATGCATCCATCCTATCTTCACTTTGTAGAGTCACTGCATCCACATTTCCTCTTCTCAAGATGGTGCGTGGCGAATCGTATGCCTTCTTTGCATCAATCAACTTTCCCAAAATCTCTCGGACTTCGCTCACCCTTCTCTTGGTGAAATTTCCTCCACTTGCGGTATTCATCAAGTCCTTAGACTCAGGTTTCGACCACTCGTAGAATAGATAGAAGATCTCAGTGTCCACCATCCTGTGATTGGGGCAGGCATCGAATAATCCCTTGAAGGGCTGCCAATACTGGCTCATGGATTCATCATAATCTTGTTTACACTCCAGAATTTCCTTCTTGAGAGCATCGACCTTGTTTGAGGGAAAGAACTAGTCTAGGAACAACATCTTGAAATCCCCCCAGGTGAGGATGGACTCCGGTGGCAGCCTCAGTAGCCACGTGTTGGCCTCTCCTTTTAGTGCAAATGGAATTGCGCGCAGGCAGTAGTCCTCCTCTGTTGTATCATTGGGCCTCTTCTGAATACTGCACAGCTTATTGAACTCGTTGAGGAATTCATAGGGGCACTCGTTCCTCCGCCCTGAGAAATTTGGTATAACGCCCAGCACTTCATTTTTATGTCGATCGCCATCTGGCTCTGGGTAGTGACAATAGCTTGGGCAGGCTCGCCGTCTAGATGGGCAGTGAGCGAGCCTATCTTCGGGTCATCATCGACCGCGTTGGCCATATCTTCAACGCTTTCCTCATCTGTTTCTGAGGTTGACTTTGGTTCCTTCTTAACTGACGAAGTCGAATCCTCGTCACTCTCTGAACTCAGGTAAACTGGATCCCCTATTGTAAGCCCCGATCTGGTGATAATTGGGAATATCGCTTCCTTGACCCGCCAACTAGTCTGGGTGCTTCTCCAACCACGTGAGTTGTTCCAGTATCCGAACTTGGAGCTCCTATTCATAAACTGAAAAAAGAAAAAAAAGAAAACATAATAAGTAAATTATTTACACCAAAACATATTCGCAAACACACAAATAACACCATCCATCCCCGGCAACGGCGCCATTTGAAGAGACTAGAGTAGATGTGCAGTACGGTGTGATATCTCTCGATCTAACCGATCCAGAGGATTTGACTAGGTCTTAGAGGCTAGAAGATCATGAAACTCTCAGACAAGGGTCGTTGGGTGCTCTCTATTTCTTAAAAACCTCAACCCACTATACTACAACTAGTACAGGGAAGTAAATGATCGATCCCATGAGGACGAATGTGTTACGAAACTGCGTTTGAGGATGTTTTGAGAAAAGGTGGGTTGGCTGCTGCCACGCAATTTTGTGGGTCGAGTAGTAAAACTACTTGGTCTGAGAGACTTAAACTACTTTACTCTACCTACTGGGTCTAAGAAATGAGAACGTACGACACATGCATGACTTTGAGAAATGAAATGTTTTAAAAATCTAAGACAACTGGAGTTAACTTAACTAGATGGACTTTCCTAATTTGGACAAACAAAGACAAAGCAAACAGTGGGGACAAGTTTCCTTAAACTACCAGGGTCTGGAAAAGCATGCAGAAAAGTAAAAAGACATGAAAAAAAGCAAGGTACATGCAGAAAGTACTAACAAAAGCAGATCTGGTTCTAACTACAAACAAACTTCATCTTCTTCGGGAATCAAACGAGAATAGTAGATAAAACAAAGCATTAAACACCATGAAAACAGAGCAAACTTCAGATCTAAGCTTAAAACGAGAAATTAAAACCTAAACTAACAGATCTACGCTACTAGACCTAGAGGATGCAGAAACAGAAAGTAAATAGCCATCATCATGCAAAACGTAAACAGCAAACACCAGATCTATGACACTCCAACTCATATCCACCACGATTCAACAAATCTAAACATCTCCATACGTAAATCCACAGCCTCAAACTACAAACCAACGGATCTTAGCTCCAAACATCCAACAATAAACAATAACGAAAGCTAAAAAGCAAGAAATAAGCGTCAACTCAATGAGATCCAATAAAAACCAACATAAACTTCCATAATAAAGAAAAATAGTTCAGATCGAGGAAATCCAAGTCAGAAACCAAAGTACGAAACTAAAACAGCGAGTACTTGAAACAAAAGCAAACCAAACAAAGTAAGATAAATATTGTTTCTTCGCCTTCACAAGGCGGTGTTACACGACAGCAAAATGATGAGAACCACTACGGCGGCCAGAAAGTGCGCAGAAAGTGAAACGAGTTTGAAGTGTGAAAAACAGGGAGCTAAGTATGATGTGTTTAAGCTGATCGAGAGATGATATATCCAGTTGTCTATGTAACAGATGATAAGTGTTATCTACTTCCTTAAGATTGATCTCTTTATATAGGAGAGGCTCTGATCCCTAGGGCATCCTTTTGGTGATTTGAAGCTTGTGCCCTTGACTAAGACGCTCTAAAATATCGGCTCTCTGCTTCTTTCTGCTCTCTGCTTCTTTTGCATCTGCCAGGTCAGGTAACAACAACTCCTAGGTCGGACAGATTTACTACGCACCTGAACTCAGAAACACAGATTAGCGCCCCAAATGCACAGAATTTTAACCCAAAACCAATGCATGAAGCGAGCCTTATTAGGGCCTAAGTTCATAGCGTATATGTAAAACAATAATGCAAAGGACATGTGAACTTAGGGACAAAAGTCGGAACAACCTCCCTATTTACAAAGTTGTATTACCAAAATTGAAGCTGCTCCTTAGCCATTTTGGCCCTTTTTTGAGTTTCCTTTATCTATTTTTTTCTGGGTTAGGCTATACAATTCCCTGCCCGTTTTCTAAACATATATATTTTTTTCTCTCTTTTTTTTTACCGGGTCAGGTTACAATATTTCCTGCCCGTTTTCTTTCCCCCTATTTTTTTCCTGGGCTAAGTTATAATTTTTTTTCATTTTCTTCATGTCCATTTTTTAACTAACATTTCTACTGGGTCAAGTTAAAGAATCTCCTGTTCTATCACCCTATTTTCTACCCCAATTGGTGTGTTGCCCCAACTCCGCCCCCTTGTTCACATGAAATGAAGGCTGAGGAGACAAAAGAAGGAACAACTTTCATTAGGCTCAACTTGGTCAACTACTGGGTGACCTTACAATGATGCGGGTCTATTAGATTTGAAAGAATTTAAGCTCATTGGTTTCGCCTATTTTCTTTAGTCCTTATCCCTATGTCATTTTCCCCTAAGCATCAAGTGGTCTCTCCCTATTTAATCAGTAGAAAGTGTTCTACTTTTAAGCTTTTAACTCGCTTTTTAGAGGGCTTCACAACTAGTTCGAACTAAGGACTTTCTATCTTCCTTACTTCGTCCAAATTGATTTCTATTTATTAAGGAAAGAGGTCTCAAAATTGACATGCATCCTCTCCTTGATCGCACTTACCAAGGAAATCTTGCTTTTACTTTTTACCAGTTTATACTTAACACAGAATCCTTCAAAAAAAAAGACATCTAAAACAACACTGACTCCTAGACCTGGCAAAAATATATTCATGCTTCAAACTGACTTCACTAACTGCTCACCCCCTCCCACTTCACTCATGCTTGTCCCCAAGAAGTCATCATGAAGTGGAACATGGCAGTTAGGTGAAACACATATCTCAACAGAAACCATCATATAATCATGCCATCCAGGAGATGTAAAACAAAACAACAAAACCAAATATAAACATAAATAAACTTCTCACACTTAGACCACACACTGGGCTAAGTGGGAGAAAAAACAATCACAGAAATATATACAACAAAAACGAACTATGGCAAGGAAACTTCTCACACTTAGACCAAGCATTGGGCTAAGTGGGAGAAAACACATAACACAAACACATAACAAAACATGCTCAAAACAGGCTAACATGCTCAAAACAGAAAGCGTAAAAGAAAGAAAGCTAAAAGTAAAATTACTTGTCACACGGGGTTAATTCTGAGTCTGGCCCCCTCGGGAGCCAGACTTTGGTGGTACGTTGGGGCGGTTCGTCTTGACCTTCTTCCTAACCAACGATGCCGGTTCCTTCTCCTCTATCACAGCTTGTTTCGTCATAGGTTTCCTTACTGACAGGGTTGCCAAAGGCTTGGGCACGGATGAGGGCCGCCAGAGAGATGAACTTCTTTGACCAGGCGGTTTGGTCACGCTGCTGGGTCGAGGGGAAAATTTCTGCTGAGTCTGGAGAAATTTTGTATTCAGCCAGTCAGCTAGCCTCATCATAATTTATACCGCCTCAGTAATCCGTTCATTTTGCTTGGCCACATACTCCTTCAGGCCAGTAATGCTCCCTTTCAGCTCCTGAATTTCCATCCGGACTTCGCCTATATCCTGTCGGATCTCCTTCATCTCTCTCATCAAGTCCTCTTTGTCCACATCAGCCGGCACTTTTACTCCATCCAACTCTTTCTTCACCGTAGCCTCTGCCTACCCGATCTCATAGAAGCAGGTTTCCTGTCCATCCATATAAAGGAGCACTTTGTTAAGAAGTACTCCACGCTGAATAGCTCTGGAGCTTCACACATGGGCACGAAAGGTGTAGCCTTGGCTATTTTCATCACTATGTTGCGCTGGATGCAGGCACCCAGGATGTGGCAGGTGTATAGGTGGCATGAAGTGTTGGGTCTCATCAGATGGCATGCTTGAGCCAACCAATAGCCCAGGTGGACTTTAATCTTCTTTGCCATACACCATGTGAAGTACAGTTCCGGAGTAGTGAGGCCAGAGTTGGTTGTTCCCATGAGGTTGTATCCGATGGACACCTGTGCAAACCGGAGTAAATGATTGGTGATGTGGAAGCCTTTGGAAGCGCTTGTCTTTAAGACTCCACTTCTCTTGTGTGTGATCGGCTCCCAAGCAGATTGTGTCTTAAATCCAAGAGTTTTCTTTGGCGTACTAATCCATCGGTTGCCTAGGCGGAAATCGATGCTAAGCGGGATGTTTAGGAACTCGAGAGTATACTTCCTAATCGACGGCCACTTCGTCTCAAACATGTACTGGAGGCCGTTCCCGTCACCTACATCACATAATGCCCAAAAATCCTCCGCGATTCCCAAGGTTTGAAGAGGGAAATCGTGGGGATACCGCGAAGGCGCCGAATCTCGTGCCGACAACTTCTTCCACATAGCCTTTTGCTCGTCCGAGACAAGGCTAACGCTGTAGTTCTTCGCATTCTCGGGCTTTCCCTTTGATCCCATATTCCTACAAACGAGAAGTACAAGAATTAGAAAGTATACCAATAATGGGAAAATCAATGGTTCCCCCAAATTTGCACTCTTATAATCAATACCAAAGGATCAACGTGCAAGACATTAAGTGCAAGCTTAGGTGTATAAAACTTCCTAGATGGTAGCGTGGAAACATATAGAACATAATTATCCAAACTAGGAATCACAAATCCATCCCCCAACGTGAATTCATCCCCCATGCAGAGACGTATCAACAGTAGATCAATACATATCAACAATCTCTATAGGATACTAATGTATTGCAATTCATGGAAGTAATAATAGCCTCATAATGCTATGAACATGATTGCAACATAAAAACAAGTAGAAACAAGAAGGAATCACTATTCACAAAGCTTCAAAACTTATCACCAAAACACAATATCACCATGGAAATCCATAAATAAGCATATACAATCATCCCACATCATAAAATTAGAGCTTTCACCGAACAATTCATCCAAAACATGCTTAAATCCATGGAAGATGTAACAAAACTCATAAATTTAGTTAGGATGCATACCTTGTGTTGATTGAGAATTGAATGAAGAACTCTAAACTTGAAGAGAATTTAGAGAATTATGGTTTGGGTGTGTGAAATTGGTGATTTATAAAGGTGGAGGTTGTGTGCAAGGAAGGAATTTGAGAAAGAATGAGAAAAAGAATGGAAAACTTACCTTTTAAACTGCATTCCCGTCTTCTGGACTGCGCGCGGCGGGCCGCCGCACGGGCGTTCTAAGATAGCGATTTCTGGCGGGCCGCTGCGGCCCATTCAGCGATTCATCCGGCCCGCCCTAAGCCTGCCCTAAGCCCGTCCTATCCTGCAACATGTGAAAATACGTGCGGCGACCGCCGTGTTAAATGCGGCGACCGCCACGCGTTGAATTAATTTATTTTTATTTTATTTTATTTAACTTTATTTTATTTTATTTTTTTTATGAAAAAGAAAACGAAAAAAATAAAAGAAAATAACTAAATCAACAAAAAATTTGGTTGCCTCCCAACAAGCGCTTTTGTTTTTTAGTCGTTAGCTCGACTTGAAGTGGCCTACTAATTGGGTGGATCAGCGACCCTAGTGTTCAAAATGGGCATAGGGAGCAACTTGGTCCCTAGCTTCTTCCACCACTTGTATTTCCCCTTATTTGTTTTGATAACATAAATCTCGGGGTCCTCCTTGGTTGCCTTCTTCCTCTTTTGCTTCTTTTTCTGCGGGATAAAGGTGGAGGGGTTAGTATCGTCCTTTTTAGGAGAACGTCTTACCTCGTTGATAATGTAGATAGGATCCCCCACTTCAAAGGGGTCTTGAGGTTTGGTCAAATCCGTGACCATGATTGCCATACACTATCGTTCCATCTTAGCCTGCTTTGCTTCTTCAAACTTGAGCATCCCGTTTTCGATCTTATAGGTGGATTGGCTATGGTTGTCACTAATTGTGATCTCGCCATGACCTACATCAATCAAAGCTTTGCAGGTAGCGAGAAAATCTCTCCCTAAGATTAGAGGGACATTCTTGTCTAATTTCATGTCAAGCACAATAAAATCGGTGAAAAAAATGAAATCATCTATTTTCACTAAGACATCCTCAATCATACAAAAAGTTATGGTCGAGTTATCGGCCAACCTGAGTGTTACGTCTGAAGTTTTGAGTGGCCCAATGTTGAGCTTTTCGTAGTACACCAGCGGCATGAGATTGATGGAGGATCCTAGATCACATAGGGCCTTGTCAACCTTTCCCTCTCCAATCCAGCATCGGATAATGAATTGGCCCAGATCTCTCTGCTTCACTGCCTTCTCCTTTTAGATGATCTCGCTGCAATGATGTGATAGCTTAAGGTCGGCTTTCGTCGGCTTTCTCTTTCTCTCACTGCCTCCTTTAGTAGCTTCGCATATTTGGGTATTTCCTGCAACGATTCAACTAGGGGAATGTTAGTATGAACTTTACAAAACATGTTCAAAAAATGTTTGAACTGCTCTTCGAGCTTAAACTTCCTCTTTGGCTGGAAAGGTAGCACAATCCCATTATGCCGCACGAGTCCTTGCTGAGCGGGTGCTTCTGCCTTCTCTGTGGCGGCCCGCCGCGTAGTGTGCGGCGGTCCGCCGGCGGCTGGGCAGACTCCATTCTGGGCTTCGTTAGCGGTCAGCCGCGTGGTGTACGGCGGTTCGCCGGCGTCTGGGCAGTCCCCAGTTTTCTGCTTTGCCACCCACTTTTTGTTGATGTCGTCCACTAGTGCGGCTGCCTTTGCCCTGTCCTCATCTAACTTCTTTTGGATTTGCTCCATCTGCGTGTTGATGTTGGTTATGGCAGTCGAGATCGTGTTCATTCCCTGCTCGAGGTTGTTTATTCTGGCTTCAACCACTCCGATCTTGGTGTCATTAACCTTCCTGTCTTGCGCGATTACCTCCAAGATCCTTGTGATCCCTTGTTCATACTTTTCTTCCTTCTTCAGTGTCTCAACTACTCCTCCCTTGCTAACATTAAATCCTGCGGGGGGTTGCAATAATTATTGTTAGAATAAGAGATATTAGGTTGAGGTCGGTTTCCATTATAATTATTGAAATTACCGCCCCCTGGTTAGGGCGATAGTTGTTGTTGTAATTTCTATTGGGGCCGCCTCCTTGCATGTAGTTGATTTCTTCCACTGTCGGGGTAGGAGTTTCAGGCTTAGAGACTGCTATAATGGAGGTTGGTGGAATCGGGTCCTTCTTCCTTGATGAATCCATTTGGTCCACCCTAACTCGAAGCTCGGCCAATTCCTTTGCAAAGGAGCTATGCTTTTCTTTTGACCACCCCTTGCTGTTGGTGGCGAATTCTTCTATCACTGCCATGGCTTCCTCACCTGACTTCCTTAAGAACCCTCCATTTGCACCTGAATCAAGCATAGCACAAATTTTCTCGTTAAACCCATTATAGAGAATCCGTACCTGGTGGTCCACAGTGAAACCATGGTTAGGGCACTTTCGGAGAAGGACTTTGAAATGAGCAAAGGCCTCATAGAGGGGTTCGTCCTGGCCTTGGATGAATTGGAAGATCTCGCTTTTGAGCTTCAAAATTGTGCCCGGCGGATAATACTTGTCGAGGAAGGAAGCTACAATATCCTTCCATGTGGAGACCTTTTCTCTGGGCATACATTCAAACCACTCTTTAGCAGAATCAGTTAATGAAAAGGGGAAGAGTCTTACCCTTATGGCATCATCGTCGACACCGTTCAGCTTGAGAGTGTTTGCGATCTCCACAAATTTGGAGAGATGGCGGTTAGCATCCTCTGTAGCCCTACCTGCAAAAGGAGTTTGCTCGACCCTTTGAATAAGGGGCATGCGTAACTCGAAATTATTAGCGTCAATACGAGGTCCTTCGGGAAAGGTAATCATATTCCCATGATTGAACATGTTCATCACGGGTTGTATCTCCTGATTCTTCTTTTCCAGAGCCTCTCGGGCCGCCCTTTCCGCATCTCTTTCATCCATCAGTAGCTTCACCATTTCCTGCAGTTTTTCGATGTCCGTTCGGTCACCCATTGTTCCTGATCCTTTTTCACTTCTTATTTTCCTACGAGTTCTCTCAAGTTCTAAATCGAGCGGTTCTAGGTTGTCCTTCCCAGAGCGCATTCGCATACAAAACATGAAAGAACCAAAAACAAAAATGAATTAAAACCTAAGATTAAAAACTGAAAGAAATTAAAGTCCAAAGTAGCAAAAATGAATTAAAAACTAAGATTAAAAACTGAAAGATATCCGTTTGAAGATATCACTCCAAAGTGAATTGTCTTCCCCGGCAACGGCGCCAAAAACTTGATGCACTTTTTATTAACACTAAATAAACCTGCAAGTATACAGAGTATATATATAGTATAGCTAAAGGTCAGTACCGGATATCGAACACATGGAAGACGAACACAAAATGTCTATCTTCTACTAAGACTCAAATACTATATGGAAAAACAATTGGGTTTTGAAAACTTTTGAAAAACTAAAAACAATAGAAAGCATAGATCAACTAAAAGCAGATAAATCAAGAGCAAGACAATAGAGATAAGGGAATCCCAGGGATGTGTGTTCACAGTTATGGTTATACAAAATTCCAACTACAATACCCTAGCACAGTTTATACTTTGAAATGACGAGTCACCTAGCTTATGTTCATGCGATACAAATATTGATTACAAGATTAGTGTTGTCAATCCTTACACGTAACTCCAAAAAGCTCCTAAGACCCTTGAAAAGTCCTCACTCTCAATTAACAGTGTTTTCTAAGGGAAGCTAACTGTAGTGTCTACTAAGTGAATCTAACTCGCTAGAACTCTGTCACAGATTATGTAGCAAGTTATATTAAATCATACACGATTGTGTCAATCAATCATGCAGCATCAAAACTACTTAGGGAAGAAACAAAGTAAAAACAAAACGGATATTAGATAGAAAAAGGAATTTGTATAACCAAAGTCATTACTAACACATCCCTAGAATCCTATGAGTTTAGTTACACATAATCGAATAAGCTAAAAACATAGATTGAAGGGAAGACAGTTTGAACATAAAACTAAAGCAAATAAAGGTTGAATCCTTGTCGTTCTTGGTGTTCTTTAAATCCTTCTCCAACTCCTTGCACCAATGAAGTACTCTAGGTCTTGATCTCTATGAAGTATTTTGCAAGTAGAAGTTCTCTCTCTTTGATGAAGCTTGAGGCCTTATTTATAGGGAAAATCCATGCCTTGTTGTAGAAGGAAAAAATCTCCAAAATATGGTAAAACTGGGTGCAAATCTAGGGCTTCTCGGATTCGCCGCCTTTCTATGGCGGGCCGCCGCACCTTGGCCGGCGGTCGCCGCGTTGGAATTTGATAAGGCTTGAGGACAAGTATGGTTTAAGTGTGAGCAGTTTGATAAGGCTAATTTTATGCATCGGTTATGTGTTGAAAAACACATTATTCTGCTGGGTCTAATGCAGTTTTTAAGCCAGGTGTGTGAAGGAAATGCTAGATCCAGGAAGAGCTGGAGGCGATGGACTAGAAAAGGAAAATGAAGGAAAGTGAGCAGAACTGAAGAGAAAAAAAAGAATGGCTAGAAGAAGAAAGTCAATAGCTGAGGGCAACAAAGACTATTCATACCTCGCTGGACCCACTTCAACTCCTATATATAAAGGAGCATGCAACACACGTTGGATATGATTTTTGCTCTTAGCTCACACACTCACACACACACTTGGTAAATGGGAATTCTGGGATAGTTAGGGTTTCTAAGGGGTTCATCTTCGGCGAAAGTCAGTGTAACACCGTCCTCTCGGAGGGCGAAAAACAATCTGCTTTTCATTCAGTTTTCGTACTTTTATTCCGTCGAACTTCAATGTTTTGGAAGTCGATTTGGTTGTTGCTACTTATCGGTTATCTATGCATTTAGTTTTTGTCATGTTGGTGTTATCTTGTGTTGATTTATGATTCTGGGTTTTTGTTTGAAGTTTTATTTCGGCTGTTGGATGTTAATCTCTGTTTTAGATCATTCTGTGCTTGATCTGGGAAAGAGGTTGTGGATCTAAATTGTTGTTGTTGATCGGTGGTTGTTTGTTGAATCTGAAGCAATGGATATACTTGGATCTAGAGTGGATTTAGCATCCGAGGTTGGATCTGAACAGGGGAATCAAGTTGTGCATGGATTTCGAACTTTTTGGTCTCTTTTCAATTTACTCCGTCTAGTAGCCGTAGATCTGCTTAGTCTTTAATTGTTCTTCGTTAAATTGCTTTAAATCCAATCTGCTTCATTTCCGATTCTCGTTCCATCTCTGTTTTTTACTGATTTTTTTAGTTAGTACTTTAGTTAGTTGTTTTCCAGCTTTTCATCCGTACCTTTCCTTTTCAACAATGGTCCCCACCGTCAGTTTATTTCCCAGGTCTAGGTAATTTAGAAATAGTTTCTTAGATCTAGTGATTGTCTCATTTCCGATTTTCATGCATGATTTCTGTTCTGCCTAGATCTAGCTGTTAGCGTAGCAGATTTCAAATCCAAGTTAGTTTAATTTCCTCAACCCAAAAATGCGTGGCAGCAGCCAACCCAATAATAGTACCGAATCCTTGAGCATGTTTAATTACGCATTCACCTCTGTGGGATCGATCCCTACTTCCCTGTGCTAATTTTAGTATAAGTGGTTGAGGATTTTTGAAGCGATATTCTGTGTGTCCGACGACCGAGATTTTCCAACGATCCGTGAGTTCCTAGACCTTGTGATCTAGTGGATTCGCTGGACCTAGGAGCCTTGTTATTCCTTTCTGTGCACACAATATTAAACACACATACACTCGAGTGGGCTTCAAATGGCGCCATTTCCGGGGATGGATGGCGTTATTGTTTATGCGTTTGAGGATTTGGTGTAAATAGTTTAATTTCTGTTATTTTGTTTTCTTGACAGTTTATGAACACGGGCTTCCATTCTGGAAGTTGGGCTAGTTCATCTTCGTCAGGAAACGCCCGATACAAGTGGCAAGTCAAGGAGTATACGTCCAGCGTCACTACCAGATCAGGGTTGAGGACAGTAGACCCGTTTCCGTTCGAATCAGAAAGTGAGAAGGAGTGAAACTCGTCAGGAGAAGAGGACCCGAAGTCGTCCACAGAAACAGAGCTTTCGAGACTGAGGAAGAGGAAGACGTGAATATGGAACATTTAGTGGATCCCGATCCGGAGATAGGTTCACTCACCGCGCATCTAGACAGTGAGCCCGCCCATGCCATAGTCTCAAACCCGCCCAGGTAAATTCAATGGGAAGCTGGAATCCAGATGGAAGTTGGAACCAAGGGAGACAAAGGGAGGCCCCATGGAGAACTCATCCCAATTTTAGATGGACTGACAATGAAAAAAGTCAGCCGCCCCCACTGCAACTCACAAATTATGCACACCCTCCAGAGAGGCAGTCCAACTGGTCAGGGAAAAATCAAGAGGGGCAACTGCAACTGGGGTACAGGAATCAGGATCATACTAATTGGGGAAACAGGAATCAGAACAATCCAGGGAACTCCTATGTGCCACCTCACCAGAGGAATAACCAAGGGAACTATCATAATTCCCAACCAAATCACCAAGGGAATCAAGGGTCTAGCAACCAGTACAATACCCACCAAGGAAATCAGGGGAACTATCGACAACCCCAAGGACAACACCAAGGTCAAGGATCAAATTCTAATCAATTCAACTCCATGCCACAAAGGAGTCTGGATGACATGGTCCACGACCTAGTGAATTCACAGCAGTTCATGCAGAATAACTTGCATTCCAATAACGACGTGGTGCACAAATTGCAAGACTCTCAGTCGGAACACAAAGCTGCCATGGACATGATGGCAAAATAACTGTCCCAGATCGTGGTTTCTTTGAACGAGATGCGGGGAAATGAAGGAAAACTTCCTGCCACGGTCAAGCCACCTGACCGAGCAAACATTAGTCACATCACCTTGAGATCCGGAAGGGGTTATGAAGGGCCGACATTGGAGATCGACGAGGAAGTACCCGCACAAGCAAGTAAGGGGAAGGAGAGTCAGGTGTTTCAAGGAGATAGCCCTAGACCCAGAGAAGTTCCTGTTCAGGATGACCTCCAGAAGGGAGATTTAGGGGGATCTTTACCTCGAGCAGCTGATCCATTTTTCCTGGATCCAAAGCATGAGTTAGTAAGTAAAGAAGGAAGTAGGGAAGTTGGCGAACCCCCAGCTGGGAGTTCCACAAATGCGGTTAAGCGGGCGAAGCCGTTTCCATACCGAGGGGAAGCAAAGAAAAAGAAGGATGATACAGAGGACCTCATGGAGATTTTTAGCAAGCTGGAAATCAACCTGCACTTCTTGCAAGCCCTGAAGATGCCCGCCTTTAGCAAGTTCATCAAGGAATTCATATCAGGGAAGGCCAAGCCAGACGGGAAGATTGTAATCGTGGAGAATGTGTCTGCTGTGATACAAAAGAGAAGGATGCCTTCGAAATGCACAGACCCAGGTATGTTCACATTACCCATTTCTCTAGGGGATATCAAAGTCGAGCATGCTATGTGTGATCTAGAGGCGTCTATAAATGTTTTACCGCTTTCAATCTACAAGAAACTGACAGGGGTTAGGATGGTCGCTACTAAGGTGGTAATCCAGTTAGCAGATAGAACTTGCATCTGTCCTGAAGGTGTGTTGGAAAATGTCATAGTTAAGGTGCATAATTTCCTATATCCTGCTGATTTCTATGTTATCAAAATGAATGATAATGAATCTGCTGAGTCTAGTGGCGTGCTTTTAGGAAGACCATTTTTGCGCACTGCTAAGACCATTATCGATGTCTTCGATGGAACAATTTGCTTGGATTATAATGGGGAAAAATATACATTTAGCATAGATGAGGGAATGAAATGGCCATTGGATGTTGAGAATTTATATGCTATAGATGTTATTACCCCCCTTGGTCCAAGAATATCTTGAGATGGAATTGATACAGGAACATATTGATAACTCGGAGTTGAGCCATTTAATCAAACAAAGAAGTTATAGGGTGGTGTGCAGCAATGAACACAACGGAGTTGACAGATGAGGAACTCACAGAGGCCATCATGGAGTTTTGCGAAATCCCGAGTCAGCTAGATCTAGGGGATCAGTTCACGTGGCTAGTCTGGAGAATTCTCCTGGGTCTGGGAAGGAAACATTACCTAATATTGCAGAAAAAAATCCCTTGCCCCAGGAAACGAATAACACAAGGAAGGAACTGAAGACACTCCCACCAGGCCTCAAGTATGCTTATTTGAAGGAGGATGAGGCATTCCCAGTAATAGTTAACAGTAACTTGACTGAGGAACAGGAGAAGGAACTGTTGGAAGTGATCAGGCGGAACAAGAAAGCAATAGGGTGGACCCTCTCTGAATTAGTAGGAATCAGTCCTGATCTTTGCATGCACCACATCCGTTTAGAAGAAGGTGTGAAGGCTCACCGAGACGCCCAAGGGAAACTGAATCCAAACCTGTGAGAGGAAGTTCTGAAAGATGTGTTGAAATTGCTCTCTCTAGGGATCATCTACTCTATTCCGAACAGTGAGTGGGTCAGTCCTGTCCATATGGTGCCCAAAAAGTCTGGAATACAGGTTGTCAAGAATGATAAGAACGAATTGGTTCCCACTAGGCTGGTGACGGGGTGGAGGATGTGCATTGACTACAGGAAGCTGAATGAGGCCACAAAGAAGGATCACTTTCCCCTACCTTTCATTGATCAGATGTTAGAAAGATTGGCTGGCAAACAGTATTTTTGCTTCCTTGATGGATACAGTGGCTATTTCCAGATCTACGTTAACCTAGAGGACCAAGGGAAAACCACGTTCACGTGCCCTTTTGGTACGTATGCATACCGAAGAATGCCGTTTGGATTGTGTAACGCACTAGGAACGTTCCAACGGTGTATGATGAGTATTTTTTCGGATTTGCTTGAAGTATGAATTGAGATATTCATGGATGATTTTACCGTATATGGGAATTCATTCGACACTTGTTTGGCCAGCCTTGACCTAGTGTTAAAAAGATGCCAGGAGAAGCACCTAGTTTTGAACATCGAAAAATGCCACTTCATGGTGACTGAAGGTATTGTCCTGGGTTACGTGGTTTCTGAAAGAGGAATACAGGTGGACAAGACAAAGGTCAAGGTGATATCAAAGTTACCTTACCCCACGAACCAAAAAGAAGTTAAAGGTTTCCTGGGTCACGCTGGATTTTATAGGAGGTTTATCAAGGATTTCGCGAAAATCGCGCAACCGCTCACTCATTTGTTGCACAACGATGTGGAATTCGTCTTTGACGAAGGATGCAAGAAGGCCTTTGAGATAATGTGCGATGCGAGTGATTTCACTGTGGGAGCTGTCCTAGGGCAGAAGATAGACGGAAAAAGTTATGTGATCTTCTATGCATCCAAGACTCTAAATCAAGCTCAGAAGAACTATGATACCACGGAGAAAGAAATGTTGGTTGTCGTTTACTCGTTAAAAAAATTTCGACCTTATCTTCTTGGGTCGAGGGTTATAGTCTTCACAGATCACGCAGCAATAAAATACTTACTGGCTAAGAAAGAGTCTAAGCCGAGGTTAATCCGTTGGGTGTTGCTTTGGCAGTAGTTTGATTGGGAAGTGAGAGACAAAAGTGGAACGGAGAATAGAGTAGCCGATCACTTGAGCAGAATTCATCAAGGGGAAACGGAAGAGGCCATACCCGATGCTTTTCCTGAAGAGCATTTGTATTATCTAGGGGATTTTCCAAGACGAATTAGTTGGGAGGCAGTTTTGGCATTAACCGGTCTAGGAGTCCGACAAGGGGAAGCGAACACTTAACGCAGAACCATGGTTTGCTGACTTAGCAAATTACTTGGTCACGAGAGAGGTGCCAAGTTCAGACGAAGTTTCCCGGGGCCAGAGGATGTAAATTAAAAGCGAAGCCAAATATTACTTTTGGGACGACCCTTGCTTATGGAAGATGTGTTCGGATCAAGTGATTAGACGCTGCATTCCCGAAAGGGAACAAAGAGATGTACTAATTCATTGCCACACCTTGGCGTGTGGAGGTCACTTTGGACCAAGGAAGACAGCAAGGAAGGTATTGGACAGCGGTTTCTACTGGCCAACGCTTAACAAAGATGCCTTTGAGTTTTGTCAATGTTGCGAGAGATGCCAACAGACAGGGGGAATTTCATTGAGGGACGAGATGCCTCAGGTCCTGGTGATTGTTTGCAAAATTTTCGACGTGTGGGGAATGGACTTCATGGGACCATTTCCATCATCCTGTGGGAACACATATATATTGGTCGCAGTAGACTATGTGTCTAAATGGATAGAAGCTAAAGCCACCACGACATGTGAATCGAAGGAGGTGGCAAAATTTTTGAAGGCCAATATCTTCAACAGATACGGAGTTCCTCGAGCCATTGTCTCAGATCAAGGAACACATTTCTGTAATCGCACCATCGAGACTCTGATGAAGAAATATGGTGTTCACCATAGGGTATCTACCCCATACCACCCTCCGTCAAGGAAAGACTGGAGTAAGAGGCTCGGCGATGCATTATGGGCCTACAGAACTGCTTTCAAGACTCCTATCGGAATGTCGCCTTATAGGCTGGTGTTTGGTAAAATGTGCCACTTGCCCGTGGGTATCGAGCACAAGGCGTACTGGGCAGTAAAGGAGATGAATATGAAGCCTTTGGCTTGTGAGGAAGAAAGAAAGTTACAGTTACAAGAACTGGAGGAACTGAGGCTGGAGTCTTATGATTCTGCCATGTGGTATAAGGAAAGAACAAAATTATGGCATGACAAGAATCTCCGGGTCAAGGAACTCCATGTGGGACAGAAGGTGCTCCTTTTCCAATCCCGGCTCAAGCTGATGCCAGGGAAGTTGAAGTCTAAATGGATCGGTCCATATACCATTGTCGGCCTCCGTGCAAATGGAGCAGTAGAGATCCAGGGAAGTGCCTCTAACTCTGTCCCTTTTCTTGTTATTGGTCACAGAGTGAAAGTCTATAGGGATAATTTTGAGTTGTGCGTAGTGGAGGAAGTGCCACTACGCGCACTCTCTATTATCACCTAATCAGACAAGGAAGTATTCTCGATGAATTCCTGGGTCAGGGAAATTGGTTGACATTTTAAGCATATACACTGAACCAGGGAATCTCGGGAATACTCGAACGAAGTTGTAAATAGTTTAATTATGTTTTAAGCATAGGAAAATCTAAAAAATAATGTATAAAATTTAAATCTTCCAAAAATATTTTCGAATCACCAGACTCCGTAGGGAAACCGATGCCTTATATTCTAACCTTGACCTAGGAGTCTGGCGTCTTCAATTTTTTTAAGTATAGGGTCATGGTCAGGGAAATTAGCTAGAGAAGGAGAACCTGGACAAGCAAGTGAAGGAGGGATGGAGATAATTTGAATTTCAAAATAAGCCGATATTTATGGGAGGTGTACGGTTGCTTACATCACGCTTGCAACCGCACCATCTTTTCACCAGAAAAGGCTAACCGGAATTTCTCTCTCCAATAATCCCAATCGACGAAAAAACTGCATTTCCTCTTCCTTCTCTCTACTTTGTTTCTCTCTCAAGAACACAAACCCTAACCAATTTCGACCAAGTCTCTTTTTTATTTCAGATTTACAGTAATGGATCCAACTCAGGCCACCGGAAGTTCGCAGCCGGCGGTGTATGACGCAATTCTGTTGACAGAATTGACGCAAAAATTAGGTAGCACCAAGAAAGCGAAGGAAGTCTACGCTCTGTTCTTCGCCAGCCTGATGACATCCGCGGCGGCCATACCACCACCGACGATTCCAGCGGATTCGACGGCACAACCCGCAGTTCTCCAAGAAAAAAGGCCTCAAGATTCAACCAGGGTACCGGACTCTGGATCTAAACAAGCAGAAACCGCTTCACTAGAGGCGGATAAAGAAGAGGAAACGAATGAACTGCCGGCAGATGGTGGGCGGAAGAATGGTGAAGTGGAGGTGGAGACCGAGAGACAAGGTAATGAAAACCCTAACTCTGAGGG
The DNA here is from genome assembly GCF_023119035.1 of Salvia hispanica. Taxonomy (NCBI): domain Eukaryota; kingdom Viridiplantae; phylum Streptophyta; class Magnoliopsida; order Lamiales; family Lamiaceae; genus Salvia; species Salvia hispanica. The sequence goes on from NC_062970.1 coordinate 20,630,403, forward strand.
TGAGAAAGTTGTTAAGGGGGAAACCCCTGTTTGGGAAGAAATTACTGAGGGGGAAACCCCTGTTGTGGAAAGGATTGCTGAGGGGGAAACCCCTGTTCATGTAGAAGTTGCTAAGGGGGAAACCCCTGTTTTGGTAGAAGTTGTTGAGGGGGAAACCCATGTTCGAGAGTTGATGGATGAGGGGGAAACCCCTATGGAGGCTGGGGATGAAACCCCGAAGGATTTTAGGGGTGCGACCCCTGAACCAATGGAGGAGGGGGCAACCCCAAGTGATGTCAGGGGGGAAACCCCTGTTTATATTGAGGGGGCGACCCCGATGGTGGATGATGTGGGGGAAATACCGAAAAAGCTTGTGGAAGACACGAACCTAGAGACTACTGAAGTACAGGAGCCCGTTGAGGAAGGGCTAGATCTGATTGTGGACCTGGTGGACGACCAGGAAGAAGAAGAACCCCGGGTGGACGAGAGAGCAGAGAGGAGAAGGGCCAGGCGGCGTCTTCTTGACGAAGTAGATGACTTGGTCTATTCTGAGAAGGAGGAGTTCCCTGCCCGAGGGACGGAAGCAGTAGTGGCAGAGGAGAGTCGCCTGGCCAAGGAGAGAGCAAGGAAAGGAAAGGCAGCGGTGACCCAGTCAACACGGTCCAGGAAAGCTCCCTCCGTCAAGGAAGTTGAGGAGACCCTTAACCCAGTGACCGAAGTTGCCTTTGCCGATGAACAAGACAGTCCTACTCATGGGTACAACTCTGAACTTGGAGAATCTGAAGTGGAGTGTGTCCAAGGACGTCCGGAGGTATGGCTGACTAAGGAACTGCTGGAGTCGATGAGGCATTTCGACGATCAGAAACGGGCCACAATGTACAAAGAGAGATGTAGTGCTGGAAAGATGGCCAAGTCTGGCAAGCAGTACAGCTCCAGGGAACTCATGACGATTGCATGTGATGAGGATTTCCGCTCATGTATCTATTCAATCGGTTTTGAATGGTTATTGAGGCACAGCCAGGAGAAAGTGTCGGTGGATTTAGCACGGGAGTTTTTCTCGACATTCCGATTAAAGAACACTTCTGACCTCGACGCGGACTCCATCACATTCCGGCTTTTTAATGAGGAACATGAAATGAGCATCCGAGAGTGGTCCCTGAGAATGGGGTTGTTTACTAAGGTTGAGGACGATGAAGGAATATGGAATGAGAGGATGGTTGGCGTACCGAAGAACACGCCTGGATTCAAAGTACAAGCAGCATGGGAACTAATCACTCACTCCAAGGCAGGGGCGTTCAAGTCAAGCTACTCCAGGGCTTCTCACATCGAGGACAGAATCCTCCGTTTTGCTCAGACGTTTATCAGCTACAACTTAATGGGAACTGCAAATTCAGCTCTGACGACAACTGATAAGTCGTATTCTAAGCCTTGGTTACTGGTCAGTACGTCTTGAAATGCATGTATTATCTGCAAAATAGTTTCTCAAGTGTGCAGGATTAAGGGATCCAAGTCAGTAGGAGACGATTCAGGTGACGCAAGTGAAAAGAGCGCTAGAAGGGTGCAATACTGACCAGGATGCATGCCAGAGAAAAGGCTCGAGATGGAGAAGAAGGATATCTGGGATGATCATTTACAAGGGGCAGAAAAGTCAAATCGTGAAGGAAGTCTACCCTAAAAACAAGGGAAGCCTCCCTATAAGAAGAGCCACTTGGAGAGAGAGAAGGAGGTTTTTTGAGAGTTCGGTTAGGAGTTCTAAGTTATCGGTTCTCAAACACACTTTGTAGAATTTTCTCTAGAAGATCAGTCCTTCAGCATTATCCAATCTCTCGTTCCTCGCCACAGATATGGTCACTTGACATCCAAGAGTCTACCGGAGTAGTCATCATCCCACCGTTCCAGCCAGTTCGTCGTAGTAGTATAGCAGTTTCACCGCCCGGAGTGGCAAAAACAATCGTTACTCACTTTCTAGTTTAATCTTTCCTTGCTTTCTTCGTTGGATCTGTGCAAACATTTATCTTTGTTGCCTTTTGAAGTACTTGGTGAAGATCCAAACGTTTTAGTTATGATATTTCTATTCTGAATGTCCCTTTGGTTCGAGTTTGCTTCATTCTGCCTTGGAAAGTTAGATCTAGTCGTTGCTTTTAATTTCCAAGTGTTTTTCTTATCTGGAGTTGTGGATCTGAGGTTTTAGTTATGTTCCAGTCTAATTTTCGTGCATGAGTCTTTCGTTCTGCATTATAATCACCACCTTGCATGTTAGTCAGTAAAGGTGAGCTGAATTTCCGCTGTTGAATTTAAGTTTGAGCATTTTAATCTATGGATCTTGAGTTTGAAGTTATGAATCTGAGTTTAGTTATGGTGCTTGTGTTTATATGATTTTTGTTAATACTTGGTGAAGAAGAAAACGTCAAAATCAGCTTTAGTTTGGACCACTTTTACTTTTAAGTTACTTTTACTTTTGTTCCCTACTTTTCAGTTGTACTGTCCAGACCTATCAGAGAGCCAACCAGCCACTAGATATAACCTTGTTGTCTAAATTTCCTCTTTTAGTAACTGTCTACTTTTCATATACCTCTGAGACACCTTGTCCCCTATTTTCACGAACACCACCACATGCCTGTTATTTTCACGCCTACTAGTCAGTAGAGTACCACCTTTATTTCTTGCCTAGGTAAAATCTCAACCCAAGCGTGGTAGCTAACCAAAAACACCCAGGAAAGTCACCGTAGTTATCCGAACGTGTCCATCCTTGTGGGATTCGACCCTTACCTCCACTATACTAATCATTAGAAGTGGGTTGAGGAAACTTGTTTGAAACTAGGTCCCGGTTGTCGTACCAACGACTCAGCTGGGTCGGGAATCTCTTCCTGATCAGTTGGATACACTCCAAATTACATACGTTGACCGAGAGAAAATCTGCACTTTTCAAAATGGCGCCATTGCCGGGGATGGACGGCGTTCATACCTGTTATTGTGTGTGATCGTTTTGGTGTACATACTGTTTATAATTTTCCTTTTCTTTTTGTTTTCAGTTTATGAGAAGTGGCTCGACTCCTGGCCAGTGGAGACCAAGGATACTTCCCCGAGGAACGATACTCGTTACCACTCGTTCTGGCCTGTCGACAGCACTGTCCGACCTAGGCACGAGCAGCGACGAGGAGAAAGAGGATCTAGAATACCAACTCCCGGAGCTTCCACCCCAACCAGTAAGAACACTGGTGAGAATGGCTGACCAAGGTGAGGACGATCCCAAGCTCGCAACACTTACCGCACACGCTGACGGAGATCCCCCACAAGCCATAGTGGTCACCCCAGGCCAGACCGCCTGTGATGTGAAACCCCACGTGATTGCAATCCTACCGACGTACTGTGGGAAGAGTTACGAGGGACCCTACGAATTCTTAAATGAGTTCTGCAAAATCTGTAAGGCGCAGAGGCGGCCAGCAGGAGCAAGCGAGGACGATTACAGACTGAAGGCCCTACCTTTTGTCCTAAAGGGAGAGGCCAACACCTGGTTCATGCGCCTGCCAGCCGACTCCATCAATACATGGGCCGATTTCAAGTCAGTTTTCCTAGCTGAGTTCTTCCCGTCTTCAAAGACAAGTGCATTGAAGAGGAAAATATCGTGCATAAGGCAAGAATATGATGAAACCCTGAGCGAGTACTGGGAGAAGTACATGAGCCTTCTGGAGTCGTGCCCCAACCATCGCATCAAAGAGATAGAGGTACACCACACCTTCTATGAGAGGATGAACAAGGAAACCAAGGATCTGGCGAATTCATCATCCGGAGGCGATTTCACACAGTTGAGAGTCAGTGAAGCTAAGAAGGTGTTACGCAAACTGTTGAATGCGAAGAAGACGTACGACAACGCAAGGGATGGGTACAGCAGAGAAAGGGTAGCAAGTGCTTCGGCTACTGACCAGGAGGAACGAATGGATTTGAAGATGGAGGAATTAAAGAAGGAGTTGCTGACTGCAATCAAGCAAAACACTCCACCACCTTCTCCGACTGGAGGCAAAGAGGCCCCAGAACTACCATATGATCAGCCGGACAACTCGCCGGATGTGGAGCAAGCAAATGCCGCAGGATACTACAATTCCAACGGCAATTGGATTCCGGGAAGGCAAAGGGATGCACCGTGGAGGGACCACCAAAACTTCCGATGGGGAGATGGAAATCAGAATCAGAACCAAAATCAGGCTCAAAATCAACCCAACCCCCACCCGAACCAAAATTCCAACCGTGGCCCAACAAACCCCGACTACCAGTCTAACTGGGTAGGAAGAAACCAAGCATCCTCAGAACCAAAACCCTCAAAACCAGAACCCGAACCCCTGCCTATGTGCCACCCCATCAGCGAAACAACCAGAACCAAAACCAGAACCAATTTAACCCAGGGCCTCAACATAACAGCCCACAACCAAAACCAAAATCAGTACCAGCACAACCACGACCAGTACAACCCTACCTGCCCAGTATAATCAGTACCTACGTAACCAAAACCAATAAAATTTCTCGGGCTACTAGTCAAACCCACCACCCCAGTATAACCAGCACCAGGGCTCGAACCAATTCCATCACCCAAACAGGTCGAGGAGGTCTATGAAAGACATGATGGGAGAGATGCTTGCTTCGCAGCAGAGCATTAAAAGCGACTTGTAGTCCAAGTAATGAAACAATGCAAGGAATGCAAAGTGCCCAGAAGAAGCATAGGGCAAATATGGATATGATGAACAGGCAGTTGGCCCAGCTTGCTAACTCGGTGGGCGAAATGAAAGGGAACTCAGGGAAACTCTCATCTACAGTCCATGTACCTGAAAAGGCAAATGTGAGTAAGATTACACTGCGGTCCGGAACAACCTACAATGGACCTCAACTCAAGAACCCTATTGGGGAATCTAGTAGAGAAAGGGTGTTGAGCGACACCATCTCAGCGGAAGAGCTCAAGAGACCTCTGCCTCAGATGGAGGATCCATTTTTTCTAAACGAGAAGCCTACTGCGGAAGGAAAGGAGGGAAAAACACAACCTGGAAATGAGCAACCGGAAAGAGCAATGCCCACATCGGGACCTCAAACCCCGGAGGCACCAAGGGAAAGTCACAAGGACTAACTGAAGAGGCTAAAGGAGAAAAACCGTTTCCATATCGGTTTGTGACGAAGAGGAAGAAAAAACCGTTTTCATGTCGATTTTCGGAAAGCTGGATGTCACCATACCATTCCTCCAAGCCGTGAGACTGCCCCCTCTGGGGAAGTTTATAAAGGAGTTCATAGCCGGAAAGGCCCAGGAGGATGGAAAAATCATGGTGGAAGGGATAGCGTCAGCTATTGTACAGGAGAAACTACCACCCAAGAGAGCCGACCCAGGTATGATTACTTTACCCATAACAATTGGAGATGTAAAAATCGAGCATGCAATGTGTGATTTAGGAGCATCTATCAATGTTATGCCGTTATCCATTTATAATCGGTTGAAGGGGGTAAAATTGTCAAATACTAGGGTGTTGATCCAACTGGCTGATAGGTCATGTATACATCCTGAGGGTGTGTTAGAAAATGTGTTGGTCAGGATACAAAGATTACTTATCCCGCTGATTTTTATGTAATTAAATTGTGTGAACCAGAAGCTAGGGAGTCTAGCGGGATATTGTTAGGAAGGCCATTTTTAAGAACGGCTAAGACAATTGTGGATATGGCTGAGGGGACAATCTGCATTGACTTTAATGGTGAGAAATTTGTTTTTGACATCAATGAAGCCATGAAAAAACCAATAGATTCTGAAAATCTATGTTATGTTGATGTAATTGACCCCTTAGTCCAAGAATTTCTTGAGGCCGAATTATTGCAGGAATAGCTTCAAGCCTTGGATGTGTATGCCCAGGCTGATGTGGAAGCAGCTGCATGGTGTGATCTGATCAATAGCCGAGGGTTAACTGACGAGGAAATCGAAGAAGCAATTACGGAATTCTTTCAGAAGTCAGAACTAGCGAGATCCGTAGGGGCCTTGCTACCGGCCAGTATGGAGGAAAAATTAGATGGTGAACAAGAGCGAGAGGATGATTCAAAAAAGAACCCTCTACCTACAAACACACTACCCCCGCAAGTGGAGTTGAAAAAGTTGCCAGCGAACCTTAAGTATGCTTACCTCGGGGAGGAAGACTCGTTCCCTGTAATCATCAATAGCGGGCCTGACTGAAGAGCAAGAGGCAAGACTACTAATTGTGCTGAGCAAAAATAAGAAGGCTATTGGATGGAGCCTTACGGACCTGGTGGGGATAAGCCCGGACGTCTGCATGCACCACATTAGGCTGGAGGAGGGAACCAAGGCACATAGAGATTCTCAAAGTAAGGTGAACCCAAACATGCGGGAAGAGATACTGAAGGAAATCTTGAAGTTACTCTCACTGGGCATTATTTACTCGGTACCCGATAGTGAATGGGTCAGCCCAATCCATATGGTCCCCAAGAAATTAGGGAATCCAGGTGGTTAAGAATGAGAGGAATGAGCTAGTGCCCACCAGACTAGTCACTGGATGGTGAATGTGTACAGATTATCGAAAGTTGAACACTTCAACCAGGAAGGACCATTTCCCCTGCCGTTCATCGATCAAATGCTGGAGCGACCGGGCTGGGAGGAAGTACTTCTGCTTTTTGGACGGGTACAGTGGTTACTTTCAAATCTACGTGAACCCGGAGGACCAGGATAAGACCACGTTCACTTGTCCGTTTGGAACCTATGAGTATAGGCGTGTGCCATTTGGCTTATGCAACGCACCCGGTACCTTCCAATGGTGCATGATGAGCATATTCTCGGATTTGATTGAGGATTGTATAGAGATCTTTATGGATGATTTCACTGTCTACGGAGACTCTTTCGACTCGTGCTTGCAACATTTGGATGTGGTGCTAGAAAGGTGCCAAGCAAGGACTCTAGTTTTAAATTTTGAGAAATGCCACTTTATGGTTACAGAATGAATTGTCTTAGGACACGTGGTGTCAGAAAAGGGAATCCAGGTGGATCAAGCTAAGGTGGATGTCATATCCAAACTACCCTTCCCTACTGATCAGAAAGGAATAAGAGGTTTTCTGGGCCATGCTAGATTTTATCGAAGATTTATCAAGGATTTCGCCAAGATTGCCACACTTCTCCAGAACGAGGTGGAGTTCATTTTCGACGAACATTGCAAGGCTGCTTTCAACCTCCTTAAGGAAAAAGTGATTTCTGCAAGGCTCCTAACTGGGATCACCCCTTCGAGGTGATGTGTGATGCTAGTGACTATGCAGTGGGGGCCGTACTGGGTCAAAAGATCGATGGGAAAAGGTACGTGATATTCTATGCATCTAAAACCTTGAATCACGCCCAACGGAATTATGACACCACCGAGAAGGAGATGTTGGCGGTTGTCTATTC
>NC_062970.1:20637892-20653519 GCF_023119035.1 Salvia hispanica
AAACGGATATTAAATAGAAAACGGAATTGTATAACCAAAGTTGCTACTAACACATCCCTAGAATCCTATGAGTTTAGTTACACATAATTGAATAAACTAAAAACATAGATTGAAGGGAAAACAATTTGAACATAAAACTAAAGCAAATAAAACCCGTAGGTTGAATCCTTGTCGTTCTTGATGTTCTTGAAATCCTTCTCCAACTCCTTGCACAATTGAAGTACTCTAGCTTTTGATCTCTATGAATATTGCAAGTAGTAACTCTCTTTCTCTATGAATGTGTTCTCCTTTTTTTTTGATGAAGCTTGAGGTCCTATTTATAGGGGAAAATTATTCCTCATCATAGAAGGAAAAGATCTTCAAAATTTGGTAAGTCTTGGAGCAAATCTAGGGCTGGTCGGATTTGCCGCCTTTCTCCGGCGGGCCGCCGCACCTTGGCCGGCGGTCGCCGCGTTGGAGTCCAGAGACTCTGACCCTTCGGTGGCGGACCGCCACATGTCCTCCGGCGGTCGCCGGGCGAGACTCTTCTCCTAGCGTAAATTTCCGAGGCGGACCGCCACATGGCTCTGACCGCCGGGCGCCGGCGGTCGCCGTACAACTTCGCGGCGGTCGCTGGTCGCCGTCTGACTCCAGATTTCCAGACTATGCGTTTTTACTCCCCTTTTCGGCTCAAATATGCACATTTCTCACAAAACACGTCAAAATACCAAAATGTATAAAATATGCAAATAATGGACATGTACAGTGATTTTGATAGTAAAAACGGACCAAATAATGGCCTTAAAATAGTGCAAAATCCGAGCGTATCAGTACTGTTATGCAAATCGGATCTGTGATTAAAAAGACTCATTTTCGACAAGTGGGTAAGTGTTCACTGTGGAGGGTGGCATTGTATTGTGGAAGTTAATTAAACGGACGTGTATTGCTCATTCCATCACGAAATCTGAGTTTATTGCATAGGATAAAGCTGAAGAAGAAGCTGGGTGGCTCAAAAATTTTCTAGAATGTATTCCATGTTCGCCAGTGCCCACAGTATTGATACAATGTGATAGCAAAGCAGCTATAGGTAAAGCACATAGTGACTTTTACAATAAGTGTCGACACATTCGTCGGTGACATAATACCATAAGGCAATTGATCTCATGTAGTGTTATCGCAGTTGACTGTGTAAAGTTAGTGGATAACTTAGAGGATTCGTTAACGAAAAGTTTAAACCTTATCAAATGCATAAATTGCTAAAAGGAATGAGATTGAAAACAACATCTTAGAATATGAGTTTAATGGTAACCCAACCATACAATTGAAGATCTCATGGGCTTGGTCCAATGTGAAAATGAAGCTATATGAATATAGTTGCAACACTTGGAAGATTTCTAGCTTCGCTCATTCTTCAGAAAGCATAGAGTGTTGTAACAAGCATGTGGTAAGTGGTTAAGTCTGTTGACTTTTAATGATTCTTGAAATCACAATGAGATATAGTATGACATGATACTCATGAAAGAATCACCTACGTAAGTGATAAGTGGGGCCAAAAGGAATGAGATTGAAAACAACATCTTAGAATATGAGTTTAATGGTAACCCAACCATACAATTGAAGATCTCACGGGCTTGGTCCAATGTGAAAACGAAGCTATATGAATATAGTTGCAACACTTGGAAGATTTCTAGCTTCGCTCATTCTTCAGAAAGCATAGAGTGTTGTAACATGCATGTGGTAAGAGGTTAAGTCTGTTGACTTTTAATGATTCTTGAAATCTCAAAGAGATATAGTATGACATGATACTCATGAAAGAATCACCTATGTAAGTGATAAGTGGGGCTGCTTCATGTGTGTGAGTCACTTATTAATTCCAAAGAAGTGTTCCATGGCCAAAATGGACACAAACATGAGAACTGATGGAGCTGAGTCAATATAGTGCTGATGCTATTGACTAGGCATACACCAAGGAAGAATAGTTCAAGGCATTGCATCCACTAGGCTGCCGGTATGTCTGATAGTCTTGACTATGGAAGGATTAAAATCACACGTTACCTCCCCAAATGCGGTATCATTTATCGACAACTGAGCAAAGAGTTTGCATGCATGCATACACGTCGAGTGTTGGTTTGATCTTGCAGTGCTCTAATCAATGTGGGGGATCGTTGAAAATGTGAGAAATATGTAAAAAGGCTTTTAGCTTTTCATTCCCAATACTCATGGTCTTTCACCTAAGGTAACCTCCAAAAGGATAATGAGGTGTCTTGATTGCAAGATCTTTTATTTAGATTCCCCTATTTATTAATAGGTGGATTTGAGATATGAGAATAACACAACAAATCAAAGCATTCTCTCTTTTCTCTAGCTCTCAAGTATTCCAGTTCGCATTTTGGAGCATTGCATTGCTTGGTTCTCGCCTCCAATTTAAGTTCGTCGGTGCCTACGATTTTGAGGTGCTTCTACTCGTAGGAGAAAAGTCGTTTCATCTTTGGGGTCGTTGCGTCAATCTGTGAGCACTAGCCAGGGCGTATCTCGTCTTGTGGAGAGAGGGATACCTCGACTCGACTTAAAGAAGACAATAGTTTGCATATTGTTCTTTCGTTGTATTTACTTTATTAGTATAATTTACCTTCTACTTTTTTGTTCTTTTGTAATAGCAAGAGTTTGTCTGTGTAAAGGCTACTATATTTCTAACAATCTGGTCATAAACTTTTCTACCAAGTGAAACCACTCCTACACTTAGCATTTTTTATAGATGCGGATTGGGCAGCCTGCCCTGATACAAGAAAGTCTATGACATGCCCTTGGCTCATCTTTGATTCCTTGGAAAGCTAAGAAACATAACACTATCTCAAGATTATTTGCTGAAGCAGAATACAGAGCCATGGCACAAGCTACTTGTGAGGTGGTTTGGTTAACTGCTTAAAATACTGATGACTTTGGAATCAAGATGAAGAGAGCAATCCCATTCTGTTGTGAGAATCAAGCAGCGGTACATATTAGTCCTAATTCAGTTTTCCATGAACGAACGAAACACATTGAAATTTATTGTCATACAGTTCGGGAAAAGTTTCTATAATGGATAGTAAAGCCAATGAACATAAAAAATGATTTACAGTTGGCTGATATTTTATCAAGCCTCTGAGTGTTGTCGCGTTTGAGAAAATATTGGCCAAGATGAACTATAGGAGTACTTTGTATAGTCCATCTTGAGGAGGGCTGTTGAACTAGTTGGGAGCTAATCAAACCAAGCTCAATATAGTCGTTGAGCTGACGAGCTTGAATGAGCTGGATATAGCCGCTGGAATTAGTTGCAAGTTTGTTATTCCCTCCGTTCGCGACTGGGAGTCTCGTTTTTCTATTTTAGTCCGTCCGCGAATAGGAGTCCCGGTTCATTTTTACCATAAATGGTAATAGAGTCCCACGTTTCACTAACTCATTCTACTCACATTTTATTTAAAACTAATATATATACAAGTTGGACTCATATTCCACTAACTTTTTTCACTTACTTTTCTTAACATTTCTTAAAACCTGTACCATCATGAAATGAGACTCTTACTGGCAGAAGGAGGGAGGATGATCTACATTTTCAGTTCAATAAAAATATCTTTCTTCTCTATTTTGGTATGATTTTGGTTTGTTTGTGTTCATTCATGCATGGAGTTCTTTGATTCACTAGTTTCAACAATATCTAAACATAGTGTCACATTTAAAACACTAACAAGAATAGAAGATAATGCCTACCGAAAATAAAATAAAAGATAACTTATCTTATGGAATAAACAATTTGTGTTTGGTATCCAGAATTCAACTCATGGAATTGGAATTGGAAGCTTCAATTCCAAATTTGTTGTTTGGTATCAAAATAATTTGTAGATTTGGAAATGAATTGTAATTCCAAAATTTTAAATTGCATGATTTCAATTCCAAAATTTTAAATGAAGAATTCCAAATCCACGTCTCAATTCCACGGGTCAAACTAAAAAATCGCAGATCCTAACCGGGTCAAAAGCAAAAAACGGGTCAAACAAATATCTCAGTTCCTCTCTCTCCCTTTCCTCCCCCTCTCTCTCTCTGCGACGGAACCCTCCCCTCTCTGGAGAGCTTCCTTCATCTACCTCTCTCTCCCTCTCTCTCTCTGCGACGGGAACCCTCTCCTCTCTGGAGAGCTTCCTTCATCTACCTCTCTCCCTCTCCTCCCCCTCTCTCTCTCTCTCTGCAACGGGAACCCTCTCCTCTCTGGAGAGCTTCCTTCATCTACCTCTCTCCCTCTCCTCCCCCTCTCTCTCTCTCTGCGACGGGAACCCTCCCCTCTCTGCAGAGCTTCCTTCATCTAACAACAATCGATCAGGTATTATTGGTCATCAGAAATTTATTTTTCTTACTTTGTTTGTGCTTGATTTTATTTCAATTTTGCCAATTTTTTCAAATCTCCATTTTTTCAAATCTATAAAATTTTTTGGTCATATTGATTGTAGTTACACGCCATCTCCGCTGTGTTCTTCCTCTTGTTATTTATTGGGCAAATTCAAAGAATAGTTATGAAATTTAGTTAAATTAATTATGAGGAATTGAGGATTGAATTTGTATGGGAAGATTTTGAAATTAGCACTCGGCGTGGATATTTAGCTATGTTTGTTGCCCAACTTGTGATTCTGACTCATTTCAATTAAGTATATGGGCCATCGCACTGTTTACTGATCTAGATATCCTAGCCTCACAAAGCATGCAACAATCAACAACCAAAAACTTTAGATGTTACTGCATCAGTTTATAGATTGCTAATGAAAATGGTCTCTTTGCAAAGTTAATTGGTTGGCTGATAATGTATTAATATGCAGGGATCCTGACAGTAGCCACCAAACTGTTTACTGATCTAGATATCCTAGCCTCACAAAGCATGCAATAATCAGAAGCCAAAAACTTTTTTCACATAGCAAGTTCTATATGATATACTTAACAACAGTTTTACATTTCATTTTTTGGGTGCTTGAGTGGCAGAAGATAGAAAGAGATAATCTAAAGCCTTTTGTTAGTACTATGATCATTTAGTTGTCACCACAGTTTACACGTTTCCTAAATCTCTATCTTTCTGTTTTGCAAAAGCTTTCTTTTGGTTTTATAGAGGCGAAAGCGGCAGTTGCCAACAAAGCTAATAATAAGGTATGGTTCTTCATTATTCAAGTATTATTGTCATCCCTTTGCTATTACTCTAGTAGATTTTTTATACCACTCTGCCAAACTTTATTTCGAAATGATTAAAGAGTAGTAGCTACTGCTCTGTTACTGTCATCCCTTTGTTATTTATTTTCATCCTTTTGTTGCTTACTCTTTTTATTTGCAAAAAATGAGTTTAAGTTTACATTACTAGATTATATCTAAAGTGAATATGATTGGTGTGGTGGTCTTCATTTGGTTGCATATATCATTTGTGATTTATCTATATAGTTGGAATGAAGCTTCATTTAGTTGCAATGGTTGATGATGCTGGTTGAGCACAAAAGTAGAGGTGTAGAGGAAAAGATCTATTATTGGCCGAAGTTGATACTGAGATTCAAATAAGAGTTACTCACCAAGGTGATGATCATGATGAAGAGGATGAGAGTCGTGATTATCATAATGAGATGGAAGCGACTCAACACTCAGATCGGATTACAATTGTTCAAGTTACAAATGAGTGGACTAGGTTTAGGGATAGTCTAGTTGAAGCTATGTTTCTCCATTATCAAAATAGGCGAAACTAACTTTTATGATGTTATTATGAAACTATTGTAATCACTTGTTACGTATGGTTTACTTCTTGTTTGTTCCTAATTATTATCGACATTCATATCTATGTATTGTTTTCATTGTTTTATACAAGTCTATTTTTTTATTGTGATTATTTTTGTGGTGTAAAGATTCTTGTAGCTTTTTTGTGTTACGATTATTGTCGTTTGTCACAAGTTTTTCACAACCTTTCTTAGTCTCTCATTACATTGAACTTTAGATGTCATATTAAAACATTAGTACACTACTTTTTTACCTAGGTTCTTTTACCACTTGAGTAGGTCGAAGGGAATAGTATTTTACATGATGCAAATTGTAGTATTTTAATATCTATTTGAATAATATATGCATATGTGTTGATATGATGAGAACTTTAAGATAATTATACTCCTACATACGTATTAATCATTATTATCTTTTTTTGTATTATTATTATTATTATTATTATTATTATTATATTACGAATTATGATATAATCATAGTCAATAAAAATATTTTTGATCATTGGAATATAATAATTTTTTTATCTGTTTATTCAACTTACATGGAGTATATAACATATATCAAGTGAATATGATTATTGTCAAAGATAGTTATTTTTTAAAAAATGATAATTAATTCCAAATCAATGTCAATCATTTCAGATATTAAACAAAGTATTTGAAATTATAATACAATTCTAAATCAATTTTTTAAGTATACCAAACAAAGGATTTGGAATTGAATTACAATTCTATATCAATTCTTTAAGTATACCAAACAAAGGATTTGAAATTGAATTGATTCAATTCCATCCAATTCAATTCCAATTCCATTCCAATTTCGTATACCAAACGGAGCCTTAATGGAATTCATTTTAGGAATAGTTTATAAATGGTATACTCATATTCTTATCTAGGGGTGTCGAAACGGGTAGCGGGTAACGGGTATTTTCAAACCTGACCCCATACCCGGTGGGTATCGGGCACCCGCTACCCGCAAATGTCGGGGTCGGGTTCGGGATCGGGTATTCAAACTAGGAGATTATCGGGTATCGGGTAACCCGATACCCGAGCGGGTATACCCAATTACCCGAGCAATTGCTCGATTCAAACTTTAATTAAATCTAAAATTTGTCCTTTATTTATACAACACAAAATTAAACCACCATATATCTAATCTCGATGTGGGACAACCAAGCATGAGAAAGAGCCAGGGCAATTTGCTTAACTCTCTCCTTTCTTATTTCTATCGCTATACTCCTCTCTAATTACTTTCAAATTTTTAAAAATAAAATGAGTTTAAATATATAATGAACCCAAAGTGATAATTCAAATATGTTATAATTTTTATTCTCCTACATCTATATTGGATAATGTTTGATATGTATAGTTAATTGCTCGGCTGCTCCACACTAATTCTAAATATACATTCCATAGGATTTATATCACCATTTCAGATGTGCACTTTTGAATAAAAAAGCTGCAAAATGATAGAAGTATTAGTGAAATTATTTCTTTCAATTAATGAGTTAATATTTTTCATTAACTTGAGCAGAAAATGGTTAGTAGCAATGGCATAGGAACATTTCATACTATTAGTATTAGGTGAAGTTTTTAAGCAAGAACATTCCCACATCCATGATAAATAAAAGGAGGAAAACCAAAATTTATTATATCAAACAGTAATTTTTCATTACTTAGCGGGACATGAAGCGGGTGCGGGTACGGGTACCCGCATATGCGGGTTTGGATACCCGCAGCAGGAATTCGGGATACCCGCATTGCTTGCGGGTCGGGTATCGGGTACCATAACACTTTAATTTTCGGGTTCGGGTACCCGCAAAATCGGGTGCGGATACCCACGGGTACCCGTTTCGACACCCCTATTCTTATCTTTCGTGCCAAAATTAGAAATATTCTTCAGTTTTTTCTTGGGAACATTGCATTTTCTGGTGTATCAGATAAGGGAAATAATTGACTTAAAAATGAATGAATATTTTTCTAAATCAATTTTTTATTATATCATAATTTAATGTGTAAAATCGCTGAATTGATTCCAATAAAAATGAAGTTCTCGGTGTTCAATTTACAATCGTGACTTTTTCAATCCAAAACACGAAAATACTATATTATCTCGAACGACTAACCGCATAGCTACATAATGCCACCGCTCTTAATTTTCTCTCATTTATTAATTTCTTTTTCTAGTTCTTTCGTATAAAATGAGATTGTCAAATTATAAATTTCTTTTCTAGTCGTATAAAATGAAATTTCCTAGCTTAAACTGTTTTTTACATTTGTTTATATTTCTGTCTGCCGCAGGTATTGATCCATTTCTAGAATGATAAAATAACCGATTTCTGATGATTTCAGTCAAAGCAATGAAAAATTTGTAGTCAAATACTTCCTCCTTCTATTATAAATAAAACATTTATTTTTTATCACGAAATTTTATATAGTATTATTCAGTGAGTTAATAAAAAAATAAAAAATTTAAAAAAATAAAAATAATATTATTTTTATTTAAAAAAATATTATATTAATTATGGAATAATCTTAAAATGAAAAAGTTTTAAGTTTTAATGAAATTGAATGAAACAGTATGTTATAATGTCGTTTTTGGCGTGCATAGGAAATGAGCTATTCCCCCGTTTAACACGTTGCGCCGGCAGTGAACTGTGGGGTTGGTCATAATTCACGTCTCATTCGGTTTAATTCTCAAACCAGATATAATCATAATTCGTTAATAATGTTTTACTATTTTTCTTTCTATTACAAATTATCAATTTATTTAAAATTAGTATAGTCATTATTAAAATAACACTTTGAGACAGAAGTAATAAATATAGTTAGGTTAAAGTGCGAATAATATTGTAGTGCATTCATTACAAAGACCAATCAATTAGCATCGGATATTACTTACTAGATTTTAGAATAGAAATACGCGAGTGGTTCCTGAACCATACATTTTGCTCGCAAACTATCCTTGAGCTATAAAAATATCATGGGTAGTTTTTGGATTAAGTTGTTATTATATTTATGGTAATTTTCATTATACATCACTATTTTGCAATAAAAATGCCTCCAAAGGCATAAAGACATTTTTAAACTTTTATATCTAGATACTAGATACGATATTTTCTCTATGTCTTTAGGCATTCTTTTGTTGTAAAATTGTGATGAAATGCTAATGAGATCCTAAAAGTGTCAATATGTTAAAATCTACTCCCTCCGTCCCACTTAAGATGACACGTTTTCCTTTTTAGTTTGTCTCAACTAAAATGACACATTTCCTTTTTTGGAAACTTTGTCTCTCCAATTAATACACTCAACCACTTTTTCCCACCCCTATTAAAATATTCATCTTTCTTTCTCTCTCTATTTTAATACTTCCACCCACCTTTTCTCTCTCCAATTAAACACTTTCATCAATAACTCCTAAAATCCTGTGCCGGCTAAAAACTGTATTATCTTAGCCGGGACGGAGGGAGTAATAATTTTCATATCAATTTATTAACATAACATCATTCGAACTATACAATTAGGATCTCATTAGCATTCATATAAAATTACTTTTAATATGTTACTCCCTCCGTCCCACAAAAGATGTCACACTTGTGGTACGGCATGAGATTTTAGGAGGTTTTATTTTGTGTGTTAAATGAAGAGAGAAATTATTATTTTTATATTTATGTGAGAGAGAACTTCTTCCAAAAATGGAAATGTGACATCTTTTGTGGGACAAACTAAAAAGGAAAGTGTGACATCATTTGTGGGGCGGAGGGAGTATATTTTTGTGAAAATTATTTAAATCGACAAAGTTATACTCCATCCGTTTTTTAAAAATAACAACTCTTTTCATTTTGGTCCGTTCTTTAAAAATAGCAACTTTCAAACTTTCTATATTAGGAAATCCTTACACTCCTATATATCAATTTATTTACCACTTATACTACTAACATTAATTCCATTACGTTTTTCTCTCTCCCTCTTTTACTCTACCAAATTTTCTCCCCCTCACTCTTACTTTACTAATTTTTCTCTCCCTCTCTCTTACTTTACCAAATTGAACATTAAAACCCGTGTCGTTTCAAATATTTCTATTTTTAAAAAACGGAGGGAGTATATGAATTTAATGTTTAATAAGTAAATTTTTAATTTGAAATATAATTCACTACACATATTTTTACTACTCCCTCCGTCCCGGCTAAGATGACACATTTCTTGACCGGCACGGTATTTTAGGAGTTATTGGTTAATGTGTTTAATTGGAGAGAGAAAAAGTGAATGTAAGTATCAAAATAGAGAGAAGAAAAATGAATATTTACATAGAATGAGAAAAAACGGTTGTGTGTATTAATTGGAGAGAAAAACTTTCCAAAAATGAAAATGTATCATTTTTTTTGGAACAAACTAATAAAAAAATGTGTCATCTTAAGTGGGACGGGAAAGTACAATATATTCACACATTAGTGATACAAATTGAGATAAAAATTACTCCCTCCGTCCACCAATGAACTTTTAATTTTTTTATTTTCGTTCGTCCATCAATAAACTTTCCATTTATTTTTTTATTTCTATTGGTAACGAGAACTAGAGGGAGTAGTTTATAATTTTATAAATATCATTAATCTTATATTTGCAAATAAATGAATAAAAAGATAATGAAAATACGTGTACCGTAACCAAAGCGGCAATCAAAATTTCAGTTTATAAACGATTACTCATAACTTTTTTTGCATATTGATTTTGTTTTAGACGCCAATATATTTGAAAACCAGGACTAAATAATTAGTTATTGATTGAGAGCAAATGATAATGGAAACATACGAAGATGGCATATTTAGTTTCACATTGACAACGACAGCACTGGTAGAAATTTACCAACAAACTTTAAATTCAATTAAACACAACAAAAATTAAAGTCAATATATGGTTGGGCTTTTTGTACATATAGTAGCATTCACCTCGAGTTCCTCCACATTACCTTCTCAATAGAGGAAAAAATGGATAGAAAAGGCATCTATCTTGGTCTTGTCGTCCTCTTGATAGTCTTTCCGATTTCGTATGCACAAACAAGAGCTAAAATGGTGACTGTTTTGAGCATCGACGGAGGAGGCATCAGAGGCATTATTCCGGCCACAATACTAGCCCATCTCGAATCCAAACTCCAGGTTTCATATTTTTATTCGATTTCCATCTTTTTATTTTACTGACTGGTTAATATCTAAAGCCAAAGATTATATTATCTTTAAATAGAGACTATGTACACTAATGTTATCAAATAGGAGTTAGATGGTCCGAATGCAAGAATTGTTGATTACATGGACGTGATCGCCGGAACAAGCACCGGGGGGCTTATCGCAACCATGCTAACGGCCCCAGGACCCGACAACCGGCCTTTGTACGCTGCGACAAACATCACTAACTTCTACTTGGAGCAATGCCCCAAAATCTTCCCTGAAAAAAGGTGTTCCACATTAATAGTACTACTTGTTTTTGTTTTTGTTTTTTTTTGTTTTTTTTTTTTTTAATTTGTGTTTTAATTAGAAATTTTTGGTGGTTTTAGCCGGAGAGGCTTTGTCGGGAGGCTGACGAATCTATTCGGCGGCCCCAAATACGACGGCAAGTATCTGAAAGGGTTGGTCCAAGCATTGCTAGGGAACCTCACTATAAGCCACACATTGACGAATCTTGTGATTCCTACCTTCAACATCAAACGCCTCCAGCCAGTTATTTTCACCACAAATGATGTACGTAATTTATTAGTATATCCCTACTATCTTAAGTTTAATTAAGTTCATTCATTTATTTATATACATTAGTCCATGCACTGGACCCCTATATATAGTTACTATCGCACATAAGTTTACATACTAGAACTAGAGTGGGCGATAATTTCATTTATATAATAAATTCAATTATTTTATAATTTAATATAATATGTTATGCATCTTACAGGGTAAAGAAAATGTTTATAAAAATGCTCTATTATCCGATGTGTGCCTTGGCACCTCCGCGGCTCCAACTTATCTCCCACCTCACTATTTCGAAACTAAAGATGCCGGCGGGCAAACACACACCTTTGACCTCGTGGACGGAGGCGTGGCAGCAAACAATCCCGTGAGTACCTACATATTATTACCTTACATTACATGTTACTATCTTTGACCACGAAAAATAGTCTTATTTCGCAATTTTAGAATGTCAACAAAAAATAGTCTCATTTCTAAAAGTGGAAAGTTTCTCTCTTATACTTTTCTCACCTTTTCCTCCATTTTGTGCCATGCTTCACCAACTTTTTCTCATCCTCTCTCTTATTCATGGACGGATCTAATGTAGTTTCACACGGGTTAATTGCCCCACTCAAAAAAAAAAATCATATATGCTATTTTGATCATTAATTTCTAATTTTTTAAAAAATATTCTCACATATGCCCCTTCTTAAATCCCTAAAATGTCTTTATATATATTTTTTCCTTACTCATATAGAATTCCTGGCTCCGTCTCTACTCTTACTTTACCAATTTCTTATTAAAACTCGTATGGTTGGCAAATAAAACTATTTTTTATGGACGGAGTAATAAATAAGCATTTGAATCAAAATATATTGAGTTTCGAAAAATGTCGTCTCTGCAGACACTATTAGCCATAACACAAGTCTCTAAAGAAATATTGATGGGAAGATTCAAACTAGCAGACATGCAGCCCATGGACAGTACCAAAATGTTGGTGCTGTCCCTAGGCACGGGCCTCGGTCGAGTTCAAGAGAAGTACAATGCAAAGGATGCGGCCAGATGGGGCCTGCTCCGTTGGGTATACAACGATGGTGCCTCGCCATTGCTTACTATTTTTGGAGATGCTAGCTCAGATATGGTTGACATCCATGTCTCCACCGTTTTCCAATCAATAAGCAACGAACAAAACTACCTGCGAATTCAGGTACGCAAAATAACAAATGAATCTTCATCCATCGGCAACATGTTCTTTAACAAACTCGTCGTTGAGGTTTTGTTGCAAATTTATCATAAGAAAACCAAATATAAGAAAGCAGTAGTATATTTTAATTTTTTTTAGGATGGATCAGTAAATGAATAAACATAGTATTATATACATAGAACTGGGATCATTTTTATTTACTTTTATTCAATAATTTTATTGTATCTATGTACAACTCTAGTTAACCATTTTATTTTGCAATAGACTAATAATGATAGCCACAAGAGCAAAAACATACTCCCTCTGTTAAAATAATACCTCCACTTTTTTGTTGTCTCATATACATTTTGTAAGTCTCATTTTATTTTTATCACTATTATTTTTATAGATAAATTCAACATTTCACCAAGTAATTTTATTATAGTATTTTATCCTAAAATCAATAAAAAATTAAATTTTGATTTATATTCCACAATTTTTTTATTAACTTTCATTTATAGTTTTTGAAACTCTGAACCGAATCAAAATAAGATACTTAATTGTGGATATTTAGCATGTTAATCGGAATAATTATTTTAAAAAAGACATTATTCAAAATTTAGTGGTCCCACATTTCATTACTCATAGGATGGAAGATATTAAAACGAATTATGGAGTGAAATCGAGAAAAAAAAATGGTAGTTAAATTATTTACATTGCTTGAAGAATATAATCTAATTTTTACCAATTATGTGAAAGTTCTATGAAAAAGAGTGCACTCTAATAATTTGAACGTTTGACTTGAAAAGGAGGATGGCTTGGTGGGGGATGCGTCTTCACTGGATGTTGCAACCGAGAAGAATTTGCAAGCGCTTGTGCAAATCGGTGCGGATCTGCTGAGGAAGCCGATTTCGAGGGTGGATCTCGAGACGGGCAGGCCGGTCCCGGTTCAAGGAGAGGGTACTAATGGAGATGCATTGGGTCGATTTGCCAAGTTGCTATCCGATGAGAACAAGTTTCGCCATTCCAATTAGTTAAACAATAGTAATTTCCAATATAATAGACCTTTACTACTTTATTATATACTCCATTTTTTTTTTCTTTTTCGGCTAATAAAATACTACTAGGTTAATTGAATATGTATACTTAATTCTAGTTTCTGTTATGGTTCGCAATGGGTGATTCGTGATTTCATTTATTATTTGCACTTGTCAAAACGTGTGATGGCAATGAAATGGACTAGAACCAAAAATTGGGAAAGCTTATGAATATAAATTTGGCTGTCCCCACCATTATGCAGAAAGTCTGCCCATAATTCACATGCGTTTGGTCTAATCTTTCTAGAAATTGCGGTGCAACCGATCCAATTATCTAGATCATCCCATTAATTTAGAATAGTTTCCCCACTTAAAATCGTATATTTTTTTAAATAGAGAGAATATTATTTTTATTTTATATTTTCTTATACTTTCTTATTTTTTCATTTAAATTATAAAATAATATAATATAAAATTTCATTGTAAATAATAAATATTTTACCATCACGAGAGAATATATATATAATGAGATGTCATTGAATAATAACTAAAACATGGATGACAACAACTATAAGTCAATGATCCCTAGATTTCATAGTAATATAATAGATGGTAGTCCGGATATCGTCCACTGTTGCAGGTACCCACCCCAAGTCAGTCATCTCCCCAGCCACCTGCCCTTCACATAGTCGGTGACCCAAGGGTGGATAATCGATCGTTTGGGCTTTAATTCGCTATTGTGGGCTCTAGGACATGATTTTGTGATTTTATTTTTCTCATTTTTCACTCTATAAATATGTCCCATGTTCACCTTTATTTCTTATACCTTCCGATCTCATTTCACATTTTACTTCCCTCTCATTTCTTATTTTTCTCATTTTTCACTCTAGCAAAATTAATCCCGACGACGATGCGACTTCTGATGCCCTAAATCAGGCCATTGATCAGGTCCTGTTGATTACGGTATGCGTTAATACGAGCAGTGGCAGACACAGGATTCTGCCGTTGGGGGTCCAATATATTGATAACAATTGAATAATTAAATGATATGAAAACTCGAGATAGATAATGAAGCAATGAAGTGATGAAGTATATAACGTGAAATTTTTTATTTATAATAGTTGTAGAAAAATAAAAATACATCACAAGAATATGAAATTATCAATTTTGAGTAAATTTTGAAATAAGTTAATTTATGAATTACTATAAAACATAAAATATTTTTATTAATATTAGCAGTCAGAAAAATAAAAGACATCACAAAAAATTGTAAAAAGACAAATTTAAATAATAAAGCCAACTGAGCTTGACGGGGATCAAACTCATGCTGCGAGGTTGCTAGTCCTAGTGGCTAACCACTTGCGCAACTAAGTGAATATGTTACTAATATAAATATACAGTATAATATACTACCTCCGTTTTCTAAATATCGTCCCACTTTGACCCAGCATAGGTTTTAAGAAATGTAATAGAAAATGAGTTGAAAAAAGTTAGTGGATTGTGGGTCCTACTTTTATATATTAGTTGTATAATAAAATAGAATATGGTAGGGGTGTGCATTCGAGTCCACTACCAAAAATGGTAAAAAGTGAAATGGGACAAACTTTAGGGTAGGGGTGTGCATTCGGGTTTCGGTTCGATTTTTCGCCCAAACCGAACCGAACCCGAAAAACTGAATTAGGCTAAAATTGAAACCGAACCGAACCGAAAAAGCAAAAACCGAAAAACCAAAAACCGAACCAAACAGAAAAAAACCGTAATTTAAAAAAAACAGAAAAACCGAAAAAATAGTATATATTAATATATATATATATATATATATATATAATATTTTATTTTATATATACTAATAGAATATAAAATTAATAGAATATGGGATCATGATCAATTGAGATTAGTTAGGCTAATTGAGAAATGAGATGCAATATCAGCCACTCATT